>NC_081342.1:31115222-31131501 GCF_029784015.1 Lycium ferocissimum | reverse complement strand
GAGCAATTTTCAAGTGGGGGATTAGTAGTTTAGGTCCGAATAACGAATGGGTGTGATTCTAGAATTGTTCTGCGGTGGATTTTAGCGTGGATTCAAGGTGGAATCTTTAAGATATTATCATTTGGACAGGAAAAAGATATGAATCTTTCTCTTTTGGTATTGTTTAAGGCTTATTTATGAAGATAAAATCATTAAATAATTGTATAGTAGGTTGGTTAGTCATGGAAGTTGGAAAACAGCGTGTGGGCTGTTTTATGGCACATATTGGTGTTGGATATGATGTTATTGATGTTGATATTGTTGTTGTTGTTGTTGGTTGCTGAATTGAGATTTCGAGCTAGGCACATAAACAGGGGAGATATTGCCCGATTTTCGGCAGGATATAAAATAGTTTGATTTGAAAACTTAGCACAAGTATACAACAATGAGTTTGACGATAGTTCAATCTACTTAAATATAGATCGACGAGCTTGGAAAGACAAACGTGCGGTAATTAGAGTAAGGCGACCAGAAAGGTATGTAAGGCTAAACCCTTTCTTTCTAAAGGCATGATTCCTATGTTAGGATTCCATATATGTTTCTATAACCTTCTTACTTCCAAAAGTTAGAAGTTCATGATTCTTAAAAGCTTCTTATGATACTAAAGATGAGATGTTTTCTATGATAAACATGATGATGATGATTTTAATCCTAGAAAGTCCAAAGCTTATGATTTTAATGCTATTATAAGACTATTGAGCTTATTTCATGATTCTCTCGATTTTACTCATTATTGTTGATCTCACCTTATAATAATTGTTCCTTTAAGGTGAGACATAGCGATGATGGTTGTTCCATAATATAAATCTGACATTACCGACCTTACGTCACTCCGCTAAAGTGGTAGCTTATGTTTGAACCCTCATGCATGCTATGAGTATAATATGTGTGTAAAACTATTTTGTCACATTACCAACTTCTATTATTTCTTTTTGTTTTTGCACTGCACTCATTCCTATGATGTGATGTTTACATATATATAAGGCACAGTTGACAGGGGGTGACGTTGTGGCCTATGATGTGATGTTTACGTATATAAGGAACAGTTGACAGGGGGTGACGCTGTGGCCTATGATGTGATGTTTACGTATATAAGGCACATTTGACAGGGGGTGACGCTGTGGCCTATGATGTGATGTTTACATATATATAAGGCACAGTTGACAGGGGGTGACGCTGTGGCCTATGATGTGATGTTTATATATATATATATATATATATATATATATATATATATATATATATATATATATATATATATATATATATATATATAAGGCACGGATGTGGGGGTGACGCTGTGGCCTATGATGTGATGTTTACGTATATAAGGCACAGTTGACAGGGGGTGACGCTGTGGCCTATAATGTGATGTTTACGTATATAAGGCACATTTGACAGGGGGTGACGCTGTGGCCTATGATGTGATGTACATATATATAAGGCACAGTTGATTGGGGGTAACGCTGATCATATCTGGTTCCTTAACGTTTGTCAAATAATCAAAACATAAGGTATCATAACTCATCAATACGAAATCCACTAAATCACGACATCAAAACTCTAATGAAGACACATGGAATTACACCACAAGTCCCCCCACCCAATGGTACAACAAGACTCTATGGTGGTCAACTCCACACGTACACGAATCCCTACCTTCTACCTTAATCAATCTTCAGAACATAAACACTACCATATTTCCCTCAATCGACTATACACCTTGATTCAACTACTCATTTAATGGCGACAAGCACACATAATTCAACAATTAATACCTATATGTCTAAGGTCTAACCGAACTCCGTGTCTGAAGACCTAATCATGCCTTTTCCCGTCAAATTCTACAACATGTTACGACTCACTAATCAAAGTCTAACTCAAGTAAACCATAACCTACCTCGAGGCCGAGTAGGTGCCACAAACCATCATGGAGTCTTCATCATTTGCTTCCAAATCTGGAGACCACGACAAGGTAGTATTGCTCAGGTCTCTATGCGTTCTGTCCAGAAATTCTCCCAGTTGCGGTTCGCTTTTATACGGGTTAAGGCATAAAAGTTACTACGAGGTTGTTGGTGCTCTAATTGGATTCTAGTATTTTTTAGAGTCGCCACTTAATTTATTTATGGAAAACTAGGAAAATCGGGTTTAAAGATTTTTTCAAGTGAGAGAAAAAGTCTTATTGGACCAAAGTTTGAGGTAAAGGTTCTGATGATCCCCTAGGGAAGGTTTTACGCACTCTAGTATTAAAGATCCATAGAATACAGTTGACCTACGAGCTTCAATGTGTGATTAATGCATTTATTTGTTTAAAAGTGTTTAGTTTTCTACAAAAAGGTTATTCCTATTCATAAACTCGAGAAATTTTTTGTCAAAAAGTTCCTATAAAAGGGGGTTTTCGATTAAAAAAATCCGCGCAAGTATTCAACTCACTTTATTGCCGGACTAGAACACACCCGGGATTTCTCCCGAGTAGAGTCACTACTATTCTAGTCCTAATAAAATGAGTGTTCTTAGGAGTTTTATTATATGTATATACAAAATATGGAGTATATCTCCGATTTTATACATATATATAGATAAAGAAAACTACAAGTTGTTTAGTTTAAGTTCGGTTTTAACATTGAAGCCCACCAGGTCAATAATATTCCAGGCCCAAATCCATCTTGCTCTCAAGTTTGGTCCAATAAGTCAGTTTTTCAATCCAAATTAGGTGTTGGGCTTCCAGGCCCAAAGATCTTTCCTTTCTCCAGAATTATATCCAAGTCCAATTCTCAAGCTGTCCGAAACTCATTTCAGGTCCAAAATTCGTTCTTTAATGTTCTGAAAATATCCAAATTTGGTACCTCTTTTATTGATTAAACCAGATTTTCAAAGTTATCTCTTATCATTTTTACAACTCATTTGAAATCTATTTTTGTGCTACCTCAGTTTTTTTTTTTAAAGACCCATCAAGTAGTTCCACTTAATCAAAGGCTTAAGGCCCAAAATAGAACATTTTTCAAATTTCAACTAATAGGCGGAAGGCCCAAAGGACTACTCAGCCATTTTCTTTTGAAGATCATTTAACCTTGTCATTAAACCGGTTTAAAACTTAACCATATTAAATTAAGTAATTCAAATCTCATGAGTTTTAAGAAAAAGGATTAAGTTTAAAGATGTCTGAGGTGACTTCCCTAAAATGCGATGCGTTCCCTAAGTTCTAACATCACATGAGTTTCAATAATTATCAAGTATTTACAAATACATTTTTTCACATGAACATGAATATAAAAGAAGGAATTTAGGCTGGTGGGCCTACCTAAGCCCACCAGTTTGCTATTTTCACCCATAGCTGGGCCTTCAAGACAATATTAGCTTCCCTTGCCATACGGACTCGATGAAGAAAGGGTTGTTGGGCCTCCGGCCCAACAAGGTTCAAACACAGAGAGTGGTCCGAATGGCCCAGTGTTGGATCACATGGAACATAAAACGGGTAAGGATTAGCAACGATATAAGCATTTAAACTAAGGCATCAAATATTTGAGCAAGCAAAATAAAACGCAGACCAAATACACATACATACAAAAGAAAACATATAAAATACTTTATGGAAAATCTCAGGCCCAAATCAATCGTAACTAAAAAAAGATTCAAAGCCCAGATGGATCGTCTCGCCAAAACTCAACTGGACAAGCCTAAATACCAAAAACTCAGCACATAGAGGGGAGCCCAAACACATGATGAAGAGAGAACAAGCCCAAATACAACTTTAACGAAGGTAAACAAAAGAATGAGTCCAAAATGTAAAGGGACAAGGCCTAATGCAAAGAAACAAACAAGGACCAGGCTCAATTCAACACTATTATCATGCACACCCAGCAGTTCAGAGTCCACATAGGTAGTATACCATGTTTATACTTCAGCATACAAGTCCCTATATACCAAAAATATACAGAAACTGTATATACCTAGTATATTCAAACAGAAATTAATACTTAACTCAGGTAAAGACATATTTTGTTCTGCTTAGTGTTTTAGAGCTTCATTCAAAGGTTACAAGGACAAATTCCCAAAACAAGAAGAATAAGATGTAAGCAGCATGATGATATGCATGGTACACGAGTTTAAAGACAAATAAATGCAGGGGATTAGTTAACAGATAAGGCATTTCATGTCTTTTTTTTTAATCCTCAAGGCCCATTTAATGGTTGAGATTTAGTGAACAAGCAGATAAGTGGTCAGATTTGACCCAAAAATTAATTGATCCTTTTGGTTCCTCATGAACCAATGATAATTGAAAATTCAAATTCGAGTAACAACAAAAATCATTAAGGAAATTCAATCCTTTGACCGTTGATTTGCAAAGAAAAGAAAAAAAATAAAGAAAAACGAAGCAATACCTTGTTTGGTTGAAACTTGAGGGAGAGAGGGTGTTAGAATTTAATTCTTACCCCAATCAACCATGCTAAGGCTGAAAAAGGCGACGTACGCCTGAAATGTTGCCATTTCAGGCAGCGATGACGCAAGAAAGAGGAAAGAGGGTGGAGCAGCTAGGGTTTCTCTCAAGGAGAAACCCTTCTCTCGTCCATAAGGGGTTGTTTGGCTTTGTGATAAAGAAAATGGAAAGGGTAAGGGGATATGACCCCTTTAGAAGCTGAGGTGGGCCGGGTCAGGTCTCTTTGGGCCTGACTCGCCAAATTTTTTAAGGGACTGGGGCCGCCCAACATACATATACATATATACACGTAATATGCACGTGTATATGTATACACAGGTGCAAATCTGTGTATATATGTATATAGGGGTAAATATGCAACACTTTGATAAATAACCCCAGTTTGCGATGATGGCCATTATTTGGTCATTTCAATTATGCCAGATTAAACAATTGACCAATTAAAAACTGAATTGCAAAAATGACCTTAATTAAATTTAAACCACGGATTTGGCTATTTCAATTATGGCCATCCTTAGCCTAATCACATAATTAGACTAATTTGTAAATGATGGCCTTAATTAGCTTAAGCCATGAAATTGGTCATTCTAATTAAGGCCATAATAAAAATAGTTAAAATAATTAAGGGCTAATATTGCAATAGTGACCTTAATCAACTTTTAGGCCATGCAAATTAGCTATCTCAGTTAAAACTACAAGTAGCCAATGTTTGAATAATTTGTGGAATTAAATGCTTTGACTAATTATGATTAATTCTACAAAATTATACAAATGCACACTAGGTATGCAAAATTAAGACTTGAGGGGTAAAAGGGATTAATTCACTTAATCAATCAGACTTCTTGAATTTAAACAGAGTGAAATACTTGCTAATTACCAATTTAAAAAAATTAAACAATAAATAATTATCATAAATTATTTTCTTTCTTGGTTAGATTTGGCAAAAGTATCATGATTGTAAAAATATGTAAATTAATTTCCAAATGATTTATAATATTGTAGGAACTATTTTATCAAATAAGATTGGTAAAATATTAGTTAAATAATTTTATAAAATTATTTTGACTTCTGAAAATACATATTTCACTTTGTTTAATATTCAAAGACCCTGGGTAATGAAAACAAATTATGGGAGGTCAAAAATTAGGTGTCAACAACTGCCCCTTCGGTGTTCGGGGATGGCGGGACCATCTCTAAGCAACGAAATTTGACTAACCCTGATTTTTGACTGACCCTACTTATGTTACCTCTCATTTTCATGCAATTTTCAAAATATACGGCCGGACCCTAGTTTCTGGGTTTCCTACATATCTGAGGTTTCTTGAGAATTTAGGCGTTTGTAGTTCGACTCGATTATGAGTTCTAAATGCAAATTTAAAGAAACCTTAGATTTCCCAGCTATTAAACTGGGAAGTGATTGGTCGGGGCGTGAGTGACTCTCTGGCATTGAGTCCGCTTACATATCCCCGTTTTGGGAATCAAGTCACTTGTAGTTCGACTTGATCAGAAGAAAAGGTTATCCCTTATGCGGAAGTGCCATTGTGTGTCCGACCAGTAGCGGAATAAAAATAAACAAATAAGAACATAACCAAATAAATGTCCTTGTGTGGCTGAGCGGGGGGAGCGATCTTCCAAGTCCTGGCTGGAGAGCTTGACTCTCATGGGCACCCTATCTCAACTAGCTGCGTAAGAAAAAGTTTCACGTTTGCTCCGCAATCTGTCTGGATTTGATTTGATCAACCTGCTTCGTTTGGCAGCTATAAATCTGCTTCCATCTGCTGAGTAACGTTGATTTTTGGTGACGAAAACTGCGGTCATCTGATCAAATTTACATCGTCTTGTCTTCTTTGAGTGAATACTGCGGTCTCTTGGCTGGCTTTACATCGCTTTTGTTATATCCCGTATCTTTGTACGTTGGATTATTCGTAAGTTAATCGACATAAGTTCAAGGACAAGATTATTTTTGAGATATGAGACAAGGACTTTTTAACCCCAATTTTAATAATGCACAGTTTGTTAGTTAATTACTATTAGTGGAGATATTAGTGAAGATTAGGGATTAATTAACCATGATTAGATTATTAAGTGGGCCCCACTAAAATATATGGAAAATTATGATTGGAGCATGGATGATGACATGCCAAAGGGGACACGTGTCAACAAAGTCCGTATATATATATATTAAGTGATGACTAATTAGTTACACATTTCATCTTCACAATTCATTTGAAAGGAAAAATCACAAACAACCATGGCAGCACCTTGAGCTCACGGCCAAGTTTAATATTTTAAAAGAAAAAAGATTATAATTCCCTAAGGTGTTCTAAACGTCCCAAAGGAGGCAGCAACATTAGAATTTGATTTGAGAAAGAAAAAATGGTGCAAGTGGTTGTAGGATCTGTTCTAGCCAATTTAAGGTAAGATTCCTTCTTCTTATAGTGTAATTGGTGTTAATGATGTTGTAATTGAGAGATTAACTCCTATTGAGTGGAGTTGGAAGTAAGAAAATGCATGATTTCGTTGGTGTTGTAATTGGGCTGAATTGGAGTTGTTTCAATTAAATTGGGTTTGATTGTTGTTGTTGTTGTTATTGATTATGTGTTAAAAGTGAAGGAATCTTGATATTTAAAGTTGTAGTTGTTTATATGAGATTGTTGGGACATGAATTGGATTATATGTTCATGAGGTTGTTGGGCATTGTTATATTGTAATTAGGGGCTGTTCTTGTTGAGTTGAAGTACTATGTAAGGTTTGTGTAGTTAATGATTATTTATTGTGTTGTTTACTTGTAGTGATAATAGGGTTGTTCTGGGAAAAGATGTTATTGTAAGGTCATTTTTAATTGACTGGCCATGTTGTGGCTATAGATCATTAGGAATAACTTGAGTATGTCGTGGTTGTTATGTTGATTATTGTTGAACGTGCAACGTGTGGACCGATTTGGAGTGTTGTGCGTGCGGTGCGGGTCAAGCGAGGTGTTCTTGAACCTTGTTTTGGCTAGTTCTTGATGTGGTAACTTGGACGTGTTGTTTTTGATGTTATTTTGGTTGTATTAAGGTTGGTTTGAATGTGAGGGAAGTGAACAATATAAGGGAAATGCTGCCCAATCTTCTAGAAAGAAGCTACCAACTTTGAAATACGTTTTAAGCTTTTCCGTAGCTTAACTGTAGTTCTTAACGTCTTAATATAGGTTGAGGTACTTCGGGCAGCGTATACATATCGAGTCACGGATTAAGCGTCAAAGGTATGTAAAGCTATCCCTTCTTTCTTTTTGGCATGGTCTATATGAGACAAACATACGACGAACGTATAAACTCCAAAGAAGCTCCTATTTTTAGAAATACTAGAATGGCTAATGTTCTTGACTTCCAGAAGCTATTTCATTATGTCTTGATACGTGTCTATGATTCTTGAAGTCCTATTCATAATCTATAGTGACATTCGAGGGTGCTTCCAGTTGTTCGGGAGTTCAAATAATTTTATGAGTCTCGTTTTGCATTATGACTCCAATGAATTCTAGTTCTCAGTGGTACTTGACGTGACTATTGTCTTTGATTCTCGAGTGTTAGTTCGTTCTAATTATTCTATTGAGTCTCACATGATGATTTAGTTTGCATATGGTTGCTCATGATATTCTGCTCGTGCATGCCGTTAATATATCATTCACCGAGTCCCGAGCCGGGTATGTATTCGTGCACAGTTTCACTGCATTGTTCACCGAGTCCCTCACTAGAGGGCCGAGTACGGTATATATATATATATGATGATATGTGTCACGACCCAACCCCCGTAGTCAGACTAGTGCCTGAGTCAAATTCCATACGCACTTATTAACCGAAATTCAACATCCAAACAATTTATACAAACATAGGATCGTACGTGGTTCCGGATCGTCACATACTAACACATAACTTGCACGAAGCCGTAAGGTTGTCCATAATATACATAACATGTCAAAGCATATATATACCACGCGAGCCGACGGGGCCACCCCGCGACGGCCGCCCAAACACAACTCACACGTCGTATCCGAACAACAAACCGTACATAACCAACATCTATGCCTGGCGTACCTAATACGAACGCGGGGGACCGATGACGGGACGGGGCCCCGCCATACCCCGAACAAACATAAACATATACATCGTAGAGTATGTACTCAAAATATCGGCTCGGGAACAAAGGAGTACTCCGAATGCGAATGGAAATCCTACGAAAGGGATCACCAAAAACACATATCTGTACTCCTCGCGGGCATGATACGCAACCCCGAAGAAAAGGGGTCGGTACGGAATATGTACCGAGTATGCAAAGCGAGAAGATATAGTAACAAATCGAGTCATGATCGAAAACAAAGAGGGTACGAAGGTGAACATAATAACCGAATACCAAAATCTTTGTAAATCGACACGCACGTCATGGGCAATACGTAGGTAAAACAAATATAACAATCGGAATGTCAACACGCTCGCTCCCCGAAATACGTATCATACATATACATACCGAAACACATCATAACATCATACCTTATCATATGAGTCACATTATCCGATGTGGGATTTGCTTCAAACCAATGGGGATTTGCCTAGACTGAACGTGGGATTTGCCTAAACCAATGATTTGCCAAAACCAATGTGGAATTTTTGCATCATCATTAAGGTTTTGCCCCACCATTTGGTTTGCCCGCTCTACCGGATGCGAAACCAATCGATCATATTTCCGAATCCATATACATAACATACAACATAGCATACATACGCGGTATTCGGCCGAAAGAGGGCTCGTGTCTGGCCATATCATACGGTTCGAATACGCATGGGTAAATTGGGACCATCATATCATATGTACTTGAATACACATCATATTTCGAATACAACATAATGCACCCCATAACATAACCGGCCCGACACTTGGCAAAAAGTAACCGCGTAATGCGATGAACGTAATCGTAAGTAACCAAATACGGTTTAGAAACATTTTTAAGGAATCAATGGATCAATTAAAATGAACCGTCTTTTATAAGCCAAAACAATAGTTAAATCAGATTTTCTTTCGAATATCACTCGGGGACATCCCAAACCGAACTTCCAAAAACATAGTTACGTACCCAAATCATGTGCATAAGATCATTATCATAAACTTAAAAGGCTGGGTAAAGGCGATCATACTTGAAATCGGGATAATAAATCAATCAAATTCTTTTAAAAGTCGTCGGATTAGAGAGGGGAGTCGCGGGACCCACAGACGGGTGTCGACCCGAGTCGGGCCCGCCTATGAAAAAAAACATACTTAAAATATGCCATACAATCACCTTACGAGCATATCGAGGCAATCCGAGCCTTTCTGTGAAAGATACGGGCTTTCGTAGTTTTCGGAATCATCTAGGAACAAAATTCTTTTAAAAACCAAACTTTTATACAACTTTTGAAACTTAGTCATACAAAAGACATAAAGCCAATATTTCATCATATCAAGCATACAAATTTCCAAGAACGAATAAGAGTCATAAACATGCTCGGATTGCTTATTGTTGTTGCTAGGTTGGTTGTTGTTGTTGTTGTTGTTGTTGTTGATTTGGCCGAGTTAAATTCTCGGGGTGGCCTATTTACAGGGGAAATGCTGCCCAAATTCCTGTAGAATTAAGGGCTAAATTGGAATTAAATACCTAAATGCCTATAGCTAATGTTTGGCATATTATGACTTGTCATGTAGACTTTGGGCAGCCCGAGACATAAGTTTGAGTTGGACTAGCTTGGGTTGGATTAGCGTTGAAAGCGATCGAGGTATGTAAATCACAACCCTTCCTTCTCTTGGCATGCCTTAGTTACAAATAGGCTATGACACGAGCCTCGAGGAAATTCTATTCTCGCAATCCGAGCATGTTTATGACTGTTATTCGTTCTTGGAAATTTGTATGCTTGATATGATGAAATATTGGCTTTATGTCTTTTGTATGACTAAGTTTCAAAAGTTGTATAAAAGTTTGGTTTTTAAAAGAATTTTGTTTCTAGATGATTTCGAAAACTACGAAAGCCCGTATCTTTCACAGAAAGGCTCGGATTGCCTCGATATGCTCGTAAAGTGATTGTATGGCATATGTTAAGTATGTTTTTTTCATAGGCGGGCCCGACTCGGGTCGACACCCCTCCGTGGGTCCCGCGACTCTCCTCTCGTAATCCTGACGACTTTTAAAAGAATTTGATTCGGTTATTATCCCGATTTCAAGTATGATCAGTTTACCCACCTTTTAAGTTTATGATAATGATCTTATGCACATGATTTGGGTACGTAACTATGTTTTCGGAAGTTCGGTTTGGTATGTCCCCGAGTGATATTCGAAAGAAAATCTGATTTAACTATTGTTTTGGCTTATAAAAGACGGTTTGTTTTAATTGATCCATTGAGTCCTTAAAGATGTTTCTAAACCGTATTTGGTTACTTACGATTCTGTTCATGCATTCTGTGGTTACTTTTTGCCAAGTGTCGGGCCGGTTATGTTATGGGGTGCATTATGTTGTATTCAGAAATATGATGTGTATTCCGAAGTCTGATATGATATGATGGTCTGATTTACCCATGCGTATTCTGAATTATGATATGACCGGTACGCCGAGCCCCCTTTCGGCCGGGTACTGTGTATGTATGCTATGTTGTATGTTATGTATGTGGATTCGGAAATATGATCAGTTGGTTTCAGATCCGGTGGTGGGGCAAACCCAATGGTGGGGCAAACCCAATGATGATGCAAAAATTCCACATTGGTTTAGGCAAATCCCACATTGGTTTAGGCAAATTCCACATTGGTCTAGGCAAATCCCACATTGGTTTAGGCGAATCCCACATCGGATAATGTCAGCTCATATGATAAGGTATGATGTTATGATGTGTTTCAGTATGTATATGTATGATCTGTATTTCAGGAGTGAGCGTGTTGACATTCTGATTGTTATATTTGTTTTCTGTACCTCTGTTACATGACGTGCGTGTCAGATGACAACAATTTGGGATTCTGGTTATTATGTTCACCTTCTGTACCTCTGTTTCGATCATGACTCAGATTTGTTACTATATCTTCTGCTTTGCATACTCAGTACATATTCCGTACTGACCCCCTTTCTTCGGGGGCTGCGTTTCATGCCCGCAGGTACAGATACGCGTTTTGGTGATCCACCGGCGTAGGATTTCCATTCTGCTGTTCGGAGTGCTCCCTTTGTTCTGGAGCCGATATTTTGGGTATATACTCCTACGATGTATATGTTTATGTTTGTTCAGGGTACGGCGGGGCCCTGTCCCGTTATCTGATTCTGTTGTTCTGTATTAGAGATCTGTAGACATAGATGTGGGTTATGTACAGTTTTGTTCGGATGCGACGTGTGAGTTGTGTTTGGGCGGCCCATCCGCCGTGGCAGCCTTGTCGGCTGCGTGTATATATATGCTTTGACATGTTATGTATATTATGACAGCCTTACCGGCTTCTGTGCAAGTTATGTGTTAGTATGTGACAGTCTGGAACCACGTACGATCCCTATGTTTGTATAAATTGTTTGGATGCTGATTTCGGTTAATAAGTGCGTATGGGTGCCCAGCTCGGGCACTAGTCACGGCCTACGGGGTTGGGTCGTGACAGAAGTGGTATCAGAGCCAGGTTTCGATCCTGGGACCTGTGGGTTATGGGCCCACATCATGTGTTGGAGCAATAAAAATTGAACACAAATTGGGTGGGAGCCACCCCAATTCTACACGGCTAAGGCCAAAAAATTTACATGATTTTCAACTTTCCATTATTCCAATTTTGGTCCCAAATTTTCCAAATTGTTTCATGCCAACAAATTCATAAAACGAAACCGAAGGTCAAAAGTCCCGACTTCATAAAACGAAACCGAAGGTCAAAAGTCCCGACTTCATATCCCGGAATGGTCTTGACTCTAACTTATCACAGTTAATCCGAATTGTCCCAACGTACGAAATGCGGGATATAACAATATGATTATGGCACCGAGTCCCATAATGGGCCGAGTATGGTATATGATGACTTCATTCACTGAGTCCCATAATGGGCCGGGTATGGTATATGATATAGCTATGCATGATTCTCATTTCGTTAGGCACAGGTGCATTGGTATCTTGGGTTATCATACTTGCCTCCGTAATCTTTTACTCGCCATGATCTTCTTTATTGTATTTCATGCTTTATATACTCAGTACATATCTCGTACTGACCCCCTTTCTTCGGGGGGCTGTGTTTCATGCCCGTAGGTACAGACACTTGGTTTGGTGATCCTCCAGCCTAGGACTTCAGCTTAGCTGTTTGGAGAGCTCCATTGTTCCGGAGCCTAGATTATTTTGGTACAGATCTTTGATGTAGACTTATGCATATCCAGGGGTACGGCGGGGCCCTGTCCCGTCATATTTCCCTTTTATACTCTTAGAGGTCTGTAGACATGTGTGGGTTGTATGTAGGTTTTGGTCAGCTATGTCGATATGGTTCGTTTTGGGTATTTTCGTATATAGTGGCAGCCTTGTCGGCTTGAATATTATGTTATGTGTTGATTAGCTGTGACTCCTCAGAGACAAAGCTTATGATGATATATGGCGTTATGAATCTTTAGTTGCTTTTACAAGTCTCCATACTGTCCTTAGTTTCAGTCTGACTATATCCAACAGGTTCGTATACGAGTGTCCAGCTCGGGCACTAGTCATGGCTCATGGGGTTGGGTCGTGACAAAGACCATCTTAAAATTCCCTTGCATTCCCTTCCATTTTCTTGTCATATCCTTCCCATTTAGGAAACATTAATTTCCTCACTAAAATATCGTTCAATTTCTTTTCTTCCTCTCGAGTTATTTTCAGTCCTTGTGCTCATACTCGAACTTACTTGCTTCCCCCCTTAAAGGTTTTACCATATGGTGCTGTATTCCATTGTCATTCTCGATCGAAATTTATGGGGATACTCGAAATAGTGATGTGCCCAACTATCTGTCCAGCCGGAATAGTACTTTTGATTCCAATAACTAATGCCCGATGTCCACTTGTAGCGTCATCTTTATTTTATCATCCCATATCAACTTGTCCTATACTTTCCCTTTAATCAATCAGTAGCAATCATAGACGTATAACTTTTGTTATCTCTTAAATCTTTGGTCCTCGTCCTTAAATTTTAGGAAAATTTTGATAGAGTTTCCCCTATATTTCTTACTGTCCAACCCTGCACGCAGCCCAGAAAATACATGCAATGACTTACAGAGGCCTCGATATCGAACAGAAATGCAAAGATGGTGGAACTTACCTCATGTGTCATAACTCAGAATATACTTGAACCTTTATTGATTGTCCTTTTCTACTTCCCCAGTCACTTCCTCTTCCATTCATTAGCTATACATTTCAATCATACTTGCAACATCCTTACCATATCTGACTTATAATCCTTTTTACTAATACTTACCTCTGTGCTAATTCCTTCAACTTCTATTGTCCCTGTTATCCCAATATCATCATTCATTTCCTTTGTCAGTACCATTCTTCTGTTGAAATCAAGGGTTAGTGCAAGGAATTTCATTTCCTATGACTTGGCTCTCATCGCACGATCTTAGATATGAAAGAAGGGTAACCATCCTAAACGCCTTGTAGCCTCCTGTTTATAAATGTGGCGCACAACACACCATAAACAAGACTCTACTGGACACGACATTGCAGACAACCCCTAGGACGAAGTGCTTTAATACCACTTCTATCACGACCCAAACCAGAGGGCCACGACTAATAACTAAGACCCTACTCGGCTGGGTGCCATACTACTATTCCATCCAGGAGTCACAACTTTTTGTAAACCTTTAATCTACGAAATGACACTTCCGTAAGGTAAAAAAAAAATCAATAAAACGCTTTCGTCAAATCACGGACTTCTCCCTTATCGTTATTTCAAAGAAAACCTTTAGTCACAATAAAATCTTTAAAAACTAAAGAATAAAAACACATCGACCTATATGGTTGCTTTACACAACTGTCCACATCTCAACGCACTATTCACAGGACACCGTTCAAAAAAAGTCTCTAACATACACGAGATACCATAACATAAGTACTCCGACTCGATAACACCTCGAACCGAGATGGAGCTCACCAATCCAAATCGATAGCCAGGAACATCCTATAGCCAATGTCTTCTACTTATCCGTATACACCGCGTGGCATGAAACGCAAGGCTCCCTGTGCAAAGGGATGTCCGTATAAATAATGTACCGAGTATGTAAGGCGTAACTAAAACAATATATCTCGACTCGGATGATAAAAGAGTAACAGACCTAATCCGACCGTAACCAACTCGATAAACATGTATGTGCATATGAACATTTGATGCAAAGATGAGCATGTGTGTATGTATATATATATATATACATGCCTACTCGCAGCCCTTTCTGGCATAATAGCATAATGGCCTCTTCGAGCAGCCCCTTCGGGCATCATAATCATCGTATACCAGCTGATCAGGTGGTTTGCATATATAACGCCTTAGCCCTTTTCCCCATCCCCATGAAATGATGTTGTGCATGTATGTAAATATGCAAATGCCTGAAAATCTTTGGAAACCATCAAAAGTCTCCCTTCGGAGCAACTTTCAGTTCAAAACGGGAACTTCTTCCCCTTTTTAAAAAATAGGAAGTTCTTCTCCTTTTCATTTGTCTCCTTCGAGACTCAAAAATCAATTTGAAATGCATAGGAATATGGAAACCTTAAGAATGTCCCCGTCGGGAATTAGACGTCGTTATGAAAGCGTACAACTTATGGATGCCCCTTCGGGACTTAAGAAGTCAAGGAACTCAGGATATCCTACATCTAGGAATGGATTCATTATGGATATCATTACGCTGCACTTGTCATAGATCATGCCAAAAAGAAGAAAAGGATAGTCTTAACATACCTTTTTGGTCTCCTATTACTTAACGCTTATCCTTCCAAGCACGTAAATCTGCATTCAAGAGAATTCATATTACTGTTAGACTTATCGTCATATGCCTATCTCAAGTCCTTAAACCAAACTCCCTTAGAATCTACCAAAATTCCAAGTAAAAGATCTCCCCTATTTATATGCCTAGCCTGAAATCACAATACCAACAAAACAACAATAATAGTAATACTAGTATCAACCACATCATCATCAATACCAAAATATTCCATAAAACATCCCACAAGATGTTTTTCAACATACAACAATAATATACACTTTCTTTCTTCCCGATCAAGGAGCATAATCCCATCAACACACCAACAACATTAGATACCATCTCTATACATGTAAATCAGCCCAACCACTCGGCCACAACATGCTCAAAACAGTCCATAAACACAACAAATACAACACAACACTACACTTTATGACCTTTCCTCCATAACTATTTTTACTTTTAAGACTTGCTAAACCTTCAAATCAACTTAACATAAGAGATAGGATGAAGAACATACCTTATACTAGAAGAAATTCAGCCACATCAACTTTCTTCAAGACCAAACTGTTACACCTCGTTGATTTGGACATTGAGGTTCGTTAGGTTTTAGTTGTTTTAATTGCGATCTGAAGTGATATGAGCCTCTATTATGGTTATAAGGGATTACGATCATGTATGAGAAGTATTGGGAAGGATATCTTTTGGAACGTGACGAGTTTCAGACAATGCAAAAGCGTAACGAGGTTATGCGAAGTCTAATTTTCAACACAACAAATCGCTTCTCAATAGGACATTGGGGTAAGGAGACAGGACGTTACAATTTGGGATGGCGGTGCCGTAATTAGTCGCGCGAACGCGC
>NC_081342.1:31079795-31115122 GCF_029784015.1 Lycium ferocissimum | reverse complement strand
ATGATGATTCTGTTAAATGTGATGATATAACATATACAAGTATTATGAAATATGATCCGTGGTTTCGGAGCCGGTGGTGGGGCAAACCCAATGGTGAGGCAAACAATGGTGGGCAAACCCGGTGGCGAAGGGCACATTCCGCATCGGTTTGGCGAATCCCACATTGGTTTAGGCGAATCCCACATTGGTTTAGGCGAATCCCACATCGGCTAATGTCAGCTACTATGATATGTTCTATTTTATATACATATGAAACAAGAAATGTTTTTCAAGAGAAAGCTAAGTATTTTGAGCATTCTGATTAATATATCTGTTTTCTGTACTTCTTGTGTACTATTGTATTACAGATGCACGTACTTTGGTATTCTGACTATCATGCACATTTTCTGTACCCCTCATTTCGGTTATGATCTTGTTTTCTATATTCCATGCTTTACATACTCAGTACACATTCCGTACTGACCCCCTTTCTTCGGGGGCTGCGTTTCATGCCGCGCAGGTACAGGTACGCGTTCTGGTGATCCGTCAGGCTAGGGTATCTGTTCCATTTGTTTGGAGTGCTCCTTGATCCGAGCCGACTTTTTGAGTACGTACCCTTCTGTTTTGTATATATGCTTGTTCACTGGGCACGGCGGGCCCCGTCCCGTCATATGGTTCTTATGACTCTTAGAGGTCTGTAGGCATATATATGTGGGTTGTGGGCGAGTTAAATACAAATTGTGTTTGTATGGTTTGTGTTCTTATGTTTTGATAGCCTTCTTGGCTACATCCGTTATATATATGTGTATATGTATATCTATCTGTTAGCTTTGGGGCGGCGACTTACCTTCGCCTATGCTTATGCTATTAATAGTACGATTATGGTTGATAAGTACGTACGAGTGCCCAGCTCGGGCACTAGTCACGGCCTACGGGGTTGGGTCGTGACAGTTCTAACATTCACATGGGCTTCAATAATTATCAAGTACTGACAAATACATTTTTCTTCACATGAATATGAATATAAAAGAAGGAATTTAGGTCGGGGGCCTACCTAAGCCCACCAGTTTCCTATTTTCACCCATAGCTGGGCCTTCAAGACAACATTAGCTTCCCTTGCCATACGAACTCGATGAAGAAAGGGTTGTTGGGCCTCTGGCCCAACAAGTTTCAAACACAGAGAGTGGCCCGAATGGCCCAGTGTTGGATCACATGGAACATAAAAAGGGTAAGGATTAGCAAGGGCCTAAGCATTTAAACTAAGGCATCAAATATTTGAGTAAGAAAAATAAAACGCAGACCAAATACACATACATACAAAAGACAACATATAAAATACTTTATGGAAAATCTCAGGCCCAAATCAATCATAACTTAAAAAAAATTCAAAGCCCAGATGGATCGTCTCGCCAAAACTTAACTGGACAGGCTTAAATACCGAAAACTCAACACATAGAGGGGAGCCCAAGATGAAGAGAGAACAGGACCAAATACAACTTTAGCGAAGGCAAACAAAAGAATGAGCCCAAAATGTAAAGGGACAAGGCCTAATGCAGCAAACAAACAAGGACCAGGCTCAATTCAACACTATTATCATGCACACCCAACAGTTCAGAGTCCGCATAGGTAGTATACCATGTTTATACTTCAAAGATACAAGTCCTTATATACCAAAAATATACAGAAACTGTATATACCTTGTATATTCAGGTATATCCCCTATATATTCAAACAGAAATTAATACCTAACTCAGGTAAAGACATATTTTGTTCTCCTTAGTGTTTTAGAGCTTCATTCAAAGGGTACAAGGACAAATTCCCAAAAGAAGAAGAATAAGATGTAGCAGACAGGATATGCATGGTACACAGAGTTTAAAGACAAATAAATGCAGGGGATTTAGTTGGCAGATAAGGTATTTCATGTCTTTTTTTTTTTTGTCCTCAAAACCTATTTAATGGTTGAGATTTAGTGAACAAGCAGATAAGTGGTTAGATTTGACTTAAAAATTAATCAATCCTTTTAGTTCCTCATGAACCAATGATAATTGAGAATTCTAATTCGAGTAACAACAAAAACAATTAAGGAAATTCAATCCTTTGACCGTTGATTTGCAGAGAGAAGAAAAAAAATAAAGAAAAATAAAGCAATACCGTGTTTGGTTGAAACATGACGGAGAGAGGGGGTTAGCATTTAATTCTTACCCCAATCGACCATGCTAAGGCTGAAAAAGGTGACGTACGCTTGAAATGTTGTCATTTCAGGCAACGATGAAGCAAGAATGAGGAAAGAGGGTGGGGCAGCTAGGGTTTCTCTCAAGGAGAAACCCTTCTCTCATCCATAAGGGGTCGTTTGGATTTGTGATTAAAAAAAATTAAAAGGGTAAGGGGATATTACCCCTTTAAAAGCTGAGGTGGGTCGGGTCAGGTCTCTTTCGGCCTGACTCGATTCGAATTTTTTGAGGGACTGGGGCTGCCCAACATACATATACATATATACACATAATATCCACATGTATATGTATACACAAGTGTATATCTGTGTATATATGTATACAGGGGTAAATATGCAACACTTTGATAAATAACCCCAATTTTGCGATGATGGCCATTATTTGGCCATTTCAATTATGACTAGATCAGAAAATTGACCAATTAAAAACTGAATTGAAAAAATGACCTTAATTAAATTTAAACCACGGATTTGGCTATTTCAATTGTGGCCATCCTTAGCCGAATCACACAATCAGACTAATTTGCAAATGATGACCTTAATTAGCTTAAGCCGTGAAATTGGTCATTCTAACTAAGGCCAAAATAAAAATAATTAAAACAATTAAGGGCTAATATTGCAATAGTGACCTTAATCAACTTTTAGGCCATGCAAATTAGTATCTCAATTAAAACCACAAGTAGCTAATGTTTGAATAATTTGTGGAATTAAATACTTTGACTAATTATGATTAATTTTAACAAATTACACAAACGCACACTGGGTATCCAAATTTAAGACTTGAAGGGTAAAAAGGACTAATTCACTTAATCAGGGTAAAAAGGATTAATTCACTTAATCAATCAGACTTCTTGAATTTAAACAGTGTGAAAAACTTGCTAATTGCCAATTTAAATATTTAAACAATAAGAAATTATTATAAATTATTTTCTTTTTTGGTTAAATTTGGCAAAAGTATCATGATTGTAAAAATATGTAAATTAATTTCCAAATGATTTATAATATTATAGAAACTCTTTTATCAAACAAGATTGGTAAAATATTATCTAAATAATTTTATAAAATTATTTTGACTTCCGAAAATACATATTTCACACTGTTTAATATTCAAGGACCCTGGGTAATTAAAACAAATTGTGGGAGGTCAAAAATTAGGTGTCAACACTCCCAAGTGATGGCTTAGAGTAGGTTCGGGGGAAAAGTGGTATTAAACCCTAAAATAAGGTTTTTAAATGGGTCTGGTTCGCGTGGACTGCTGTAGCGGTCCACTTGTCTACTATGGCAGACTCGCTGGGGCGGTTCCCCAACTGCTGCAGCGAAGCTATTCTATCCGGGCCCACAATGTTTTAACTCCTACCAATTTCGTCACGATTAAAATTACACGTGCAACTTCCCTGTGGACTAATTTTTATAACAAGAAACTTGGTTTTTATACACGGGCTGCGGAAAGTCCAATAACGACTAATTAAACAGCCGTTCATCCTCGAACGGCCTAAGGTGGCATGGGATTAAAAGTTCCTGTCATCCTGAGTGCTATAAGGTCAAAGGAGCTCACACCAAAAATTGTGATATAGATTTTTGATCTGAGGCCTTCGTGCACCGGTGGAAAATTAGTTCGAGTTTGCACTCGAGGTTAATTTCTAACGGACGTTAATATGTCATGTTATCCGAAAAATATCCGAAGAAAGCAACCGAGCTAGGAAAAGGACTGGGTACTGTACTCTTTTGATACTACTGGGAGACGTAATGTCATACACGTAATTTTTAGAGGCAGACTTAAAGCACATAGTATGGACGAAACTATACAGTCAAATGGATGGGACGATGTACCCCTACCACGAGTCAGGACTGCGGGGGCGAGATCTCACGAATTTCAGATATTTTTACAATGGTGAGGTTCTCGCCATAGCAGTGGAACCGCTGCAGCGAAACTGCTCAGGCAGTTTAAGGGGTGGTTCATCCCACCTTTCTAACCATTATACTTCCCCCTTAACCAATTCACTCCCCCACTTCCTATGATTTTCCCCTCTTATTCACTCCCCTACCCCCTAATGTTCCCCCTTCAGTCCCATTTAAACCCCCCTCCCCCCACACACACCCACCCCCATTCACTCTCTACACTTCACAATCCATAAGAATGGCAAACTTTGGTGCAACAGCAACGATCAGATTTCTTGGCAATACTCTCAAGCTTTTCCTATTTCAAGGTATGCATCCCTTCCCCCCCCCCCCCCCCTCTAACTCTAGAAAATTATTTAGAGGTCTCTAATTAAAAATTTTGATGTCTAAATGGTTAGGTATTGTAAGAACTTGTATTATGGTGGAATAAGGTTTTTGAACACTTGGGGAAGGGATATCTCAAATTGCAGCATGTTGTTGACGTTCACAAAGTCTCAAAATTGTTCATTGCTTAAGATTTACTAGATTTTTGGGGGTGAAACCTTGTTAGGGTGGTGGGGTACTTGTAGAAGAGTTTTTTGATAATGCTTGAATTTTCGGGTCTATTTTGCTGTTAAAAAGATGTTTCATGGAGTGTAAACGATATACATGCTAACATATTACCCGATCAATGTCAAAATCTGTAGAAATTGGGTCAAAATATAAGAAGCCATTTTTGGGGGAACCATAATTGGGTCAAAATTTGAGAATCCATTTTTGAGGGAACCAGGGTTTCCTCACTAAGGAAGGCGGGTTCGCTGCAGCCTGTTCTGTTGGCTCCTCACATCATACCTGGGCTGATTCCCATTTTCTTTTGTTGGTTTTCCTTCATCTGTCCTACATCTAATTGCAGATCGATTGTGATACACTACTAACTAACATGGTTTTATTGCTTAGGTACTTACTTTCCTCCAGACAAACGGCCCAACAAGAAGAAGCTCCCACCTATGAAAAATTTCCCACTCCCCAAAGTAGAAGGCGCTATATGGAGCAGTAGAGTAAGGTGTTGTTGGCCGAGCGGGGCTTCGTTATGGATGAAGTGGATGAGTATGCCCCGGATTTTTACAACCGTCTTCAAGTAATGGGATGGCATAAATTGGCAGAGGACCTCGGTAATGCAAACTAATTGGGTCCGAGAGTTTTAAGCTATGCTCCCTACGATAGATTGGTCCTCTCCAGATCCGGAGATCCTGATTCGAGGGGTCAGGGTGAAAATTGGGGCCGAGGTGATTAATGCAATCTATGAGCTGGACAACGTCCCAAACGATGAGATGCTTTCCAAGGACCACGACGGTAATGTTCCTTGGTTGGTATCTTTACTGGTTCTGGAGAACAACAGGCGATAGGTCACTTGGGTTAATAGCCGGACCGGAATCACAAGTAACTACTTTTCGACGGACGCTCGCAGGTGGATGAACCTTGTGTCTAGCTGAATTCGCCCTTCGAGCAACACAACTGAAGTTACCGACCCCCGACTCTTGTGGTGTTTTGTGTGATGGATAGGGTCCCGGTGAATGTGGGTAGGCAAGTGATCCTGGAGTAGAAGGCTTTTTTGGCCAAGCCGGGTCTGAGTTTGATGTTCCCTTCCCTTATTACTATGCTGGGCAGGCGGGCATAGGTGATTAGGGAGCCTACTAATAACATGGTCAACACAGATGCTGACTTTGATCCACTAAGGGTGAAGGGGTCAAGAAGCTGCAACTAGAGGAGAAAGCTTGATTCTGATGATGTTAGCGATGCTGATAAGGAGGAGGGTAGGAATGGTGCTGGCCCTTCATAGCCTCCGGCTCGAGGACCCTTCAAGCTGATTGAGACTGAAATGGTGGCCATGAAGAGTGCGATATTAGGCTTATCTCGGCCTTCCATTGAGGCTGGTTCATCTAGTGCTGCTGCTGGGTGGAGTGGCTTCACTCCGAATGAGGTGAAGAAATACATAGATGCTCAAACAAAGAAGCACACTTTGTAGGGCGTCTATGTTTCTATGGCTAAGAACAACGGAAGCCTCTGCGTGGACCTCGAGAAGGAGAAGCAGAAGAGGCGGTCTAGGGACAAGCTATTTGCCAGAATGTAGAAGGGCATCAAGAGCCTTTTAAAGGCGTTTTACCCCAAGGCGAAGCTCCCCAAGGTGACCAAGAATGATACCTAGCAGTTTTCTTTTTTTAGCCGGTCTGGGCTCGACAATGGCTCTTCCAACGGCTCAGGAAATAGTGATCGCGAGATGACGAGCCAGGGCAAGGCAGTGGAATAGGTATGTCTTCCCCCCTCGCTTTAAGCATGGTATTGGCCGTGTAGGGCCTTTATTTCAGACAATGGTTTATTTGTTTTGGTTGGATGTTCCGAACAATTTCTTTTGTTTTTCTGTAATTGTTTTTTAGATACCTGTGTTTTGGTACTGAATGGCCCTTGCCCTTGTTGGGCTAGGTGCTTTTATAAAGTAGTTGTGTTTGGAATTTCCGGTTTCCTTTGAGCTTTGCAAGAATTATACAGGTTGAGAAAATGTGAAATAGAGAATTTGGTCACTAGAAAATGTTGACCGCTATAGCGGTCGATTTTTCGCTATAGGGAATTCGCTGTGGCGAATCAGGCTTCGCAACGACGAGAATTTAAAGACGTGAAGGTCCGCTGTAGCGAAATAAGTTCTGCTATGATGAACCCACTATGGCAGTGTGTACACCGCTGTGGCGAAGGGTTTGAGTCAGTGGGCATTTTTCTACTGCCTAACAGGATTGTGCAACACAGGGAACTCATCGCATACACATGTAAAATACATACATAGTTCACAGATAAGCAATAGGATGGCATCGCTAGATACCAATTGGAATCGACCAGATACCAATTGGACTCGTCTAGATACCAATTGGATTCAACTTAGAGATGAAACTGACTGAGATAGCACGAAGGGAAAGAAAGAAAGGAAGTTTCCTAGATGCCCCATAACCTGTCGTGGATGGGTACGGACGTTATCGTATCACTGCATGAGACTCTACTAGGCATTGCTCTTCTACTCATGAGACCGGTAACCTAGGGATCTGATACCAACTATCATGACCCAAATTATGGATCGTGCGGGCACCTTCCTGATTACCTCCTAGTAGGCGAATCGTCACCAACCAACCCATTACATAAACTCATTTTTCCGTTCAATAACTGATAATCATAACATTAAGTGAGAAAAACATAAGTGATACTCTTTATAAAATTAGAGCTTACAATTTCCCGGGACCAAGTCTAGACGTATACAGGAGCTTCTACTACACAGAGGAATAAGCTTAAAATAAAATGACACAACTTCTGCCTTGGAACGAGATGCACAAAAGCTGTAGGAAGATGTCCGCCCCTCTGGTCTATGAAACCTTCAAAGAATAACCTGAAATGCATATACACCCGAAAAAGATGTAGTAAGAGTAGTATCAATACACTACACGTACTTGTAAGCATCATAGGCCAACTGAGATTAGTTCACGCAATATGATATAAAATCAGTCAGAATAAACAGATAGGTACAGTCGTAACACTTTTTTAAATCCTACCCGTACTTAAACAATTCTAACATAAATATGTTGCTATCCCATTACCATGTCAACGTAGCACCAGGAAGTAAGGACCCATAGACAACAAACTGCTACATTCAAGGACTCCTGGACCAGCTAAACCACAACAATTTATAAAGAACAGACATCACCCCATACCAACCAATATTAAGTAGAACCACTAACCCTTACCTTTTTCCTCCATAATCTAAAAGACTCGTAACTTGACAAATAGAAGCAACAACACCACAGCTCACCTCAGGTATTAATCAATAATCACTTATCAAATGCAAGTAAAACTAAGTGAAAGCAATACAACCTTCGATGGTATCTCAATCGTACTTCCAGACTTGAACCATGCTAAATGAAATCACTCCGACACTACCTTTTCTCATTAGTCAACAGAGTCATGAAATTATACGTAAACACATCCGCTCAACAATAAGGACAAATCAAGTAAGAAATCACAGAATGAGTCACGATTTAATGTGATACAACCAAGACGAGTATCACCTCTATCACACGCATGGAAGTAAGTAAAATGTAATGCAACTCGAGTTAGTATCACATCCGTACACACATTCTAGATGATATTGTTTTCCCAATTGCCATGACCTGCAGGGGACCCATAGTGTCCATGTACCACTTGCTCCGAAACTGACCTCGGATCACGAGCCCTTAGCTAGGCCACAGTCTCACCCCCTGTCAAATGTGCCTTATATATATATATATATATATATATATATAGTCTCCAAATATGCTATCCATTTTTCTTTGAAAAATTGGTGGAGCTGTCTTTAATCTTAACAATCCTACTCGGTACTTCCTCACTCCTATGTTTCTTCTTATCATGTAGTTATAATTAATTTTCTGTCTATCTCCCAAATTAATTTTTTTGAACAGTAAAATGAACAGTAATTTTTTTTTTTATGGACTTTGTCCAGTCACGAATTTTGTTATACCGTTCATCTCTTTCTCTTAACCTTTGTTCTTGAAAGTCTTCAATTAGCTGTGAATTTCGTGTCTTATTATTTATTCTTTTTGGACATGTATTTGCTAAGTGTTCCACACTTCCACAAGTAAAACATTCCGAGTTTATTTTTATAATTTCTATACGTTACGTATTTTCTTATATGTCCATTTAAATAAATAGGGTTTTTTGGTGATGATTTTCTAAGATAGTATTTTTTTTCTATTGTATTGAGGGTAGTTTATATATATATATATATATATATATATATATATATATATATATATATATATATATATATATATATATTGTTTCTCATCACAATGTGTATTTCACGTATTTACAATTCATCAGTAAATATGAAACATGATCAGTAAACAATATCAATATCAAGATCACAAGGAATCATTCCACAAGTCATATCCAGACCCAAATACCTTAGATCATTAATCATATAAATACGAAATCCACTAAATCACGGCATGAATACTCTAATGAAGACACATGCAATTACACCATAAGTCACCCCGCCCATTGGTACAACAAGACTCTATGGTGGTCAACTCCGTACGTACATGAATCCCAGCCTTCTAACTTAATCAATCCTAAGAACATAAACACCACCATATTTCCGTCAAGCATTACAACTATACACCTTGATTCAACTACTCACTTAATGGCGACAAGCCCACATAATTCAATAATTAAGAGATGGTTGAATTAAAATTTTTTCTTTAAAGTTCAATTTTTTCAGAAGGCAAGGGAATATGAATGTTTTATCATGTTCCATCAATACCCTAAAGGGGTTATACGATATATCCGGTGTGGAAGTAGGACAACATTTCTATTGGAAAATGGGGGGGGGGGGGGGGGGTTCCAAGTAAATGGCCAAGTACTTATTAATACCAATATATCTAAGGTCTAACCGTACTCCGTGTCCGAAGACCTAATCATGCTTTCTCCCATCAAATTATATAATATATATATGACTCACTATTCAAAGTCTAACTCAAGTAAACCATAACCTATCTCGAGGTCGAGCAGGTGCCACGAACCATCATGGAGTATTCATCATGTGCTTCCAAATTCACAGACCATAAGGGGGTGGTCTTGCTCAGGTCTCTATGCGTTCTGTCCAAAAATTCTCCCAAGTGACGGCTTAGAGATAGTTTGGGGGAAAAGTGAGATTAAACCCCAAAATAAGGTTTCTAAACAGGATCTAGTTAGTGTCGACCGCTGCAGCGGTCCACTTGTCCACTATGGCAAACTCGCTGTGGCGGTGCCTCAACTGCTGCAGCGAAGCGATCCTATCCGGGCCCATAGCATTTTAACTCTTACCAATTTGATCACGATTAAAATTACACGTACAACTTCCCTGTGGACTAATTTATATAACAAGAAACTTGGTTTTTATACACGGGTTGCGGAAGGTCCAATAACGACTAGGCCGGTCGTTACAATTTCCTTCTAAAACAGTGTTCAATGCTCCAATTCTCAGCCTGTTCCAACAGTGTCACGATCCAAAATACGAGGTCATGATGGCGCCTACCTTTTTCCTACCCGATAGGCAAGCCAAACCTAAAACAGCTAAAACTATTTACGGCTAAGTAAAATAAATATCATTCTTATTGAAAAACAATAATATATTACAAGTTTTACAATGTTGCAAAAAAATCAACGGAAACTTGAAAACACCCCAAAACTGGGTCATAAGTGTACATAATCTACGAAGACACTTTACAACTTAATGAATTACAAAATAGAATAAACATAACCACTGTCCAGAATGAGAGTAGACATGGGACTCGGAGTGGCACCGTGAGACCTGCTGGAATCAATAAATCCTCATCTGTATACCTAAAACAACTCTACACCCAAAAAGGTGTAGCAAGTGCAGTATCAGTACAAAACAACACGTACCGGTAGGCATCATAGGCCGACAACAATTAGTTGGCATATGTCCTAGTAAAGGAAACCGACAAGTAGACACGGAAGATAAAAACCACTTCACTGATACTTAAATAAAGCCATTACTTACCACTCCACTAAACTCGACTAGAAACAGCTAAGTATAAAAGAAGACTACCATAATTAATACAATACGACTCAAATGCCCTTAATTGTCCGACGTTCCCATAATTAATTGGCCTCAAGTGGAAACCACAACTTCTAGTGCACGGAATCTTTTAGTCGGCTTATATTTAGCAAGTTATGACGTTTATCAAACTGTACGCAAAAGCGACGTAAATTCATGTTCCTTAACTAATAATAATCCAAGAATGGGTCAGTCATAACTCCAACAATTAAATCCACGTAACGGGTACATATCAAGATAAGACAAATCAACTATAATGAATCACAACAAATCCATACAAAAAATAAGTGGATGAGATGCAAATGCAATGCAAGTCCTTTGTTTCCACTTCCCGATATACACACGGTCGAATATGAACGACATCATTACCCATGGGGGGCTCATGAGGCCCATATATCACCGCTTCAATAATTTTGACGGATCACAACCTCACTCCTATCTTAATAACCTGTCTCATAGCCAACCGGGCTCAAGTACCACAATCCAGTGCCATCATCATCACTTGTCCGGAACAAGGTCCCCTCGAACTCAATCGTATTCTCAAACCGTATGCATAAACATGTATAAAATGTGAATATGGTATACATCAATCAAGAACACGTGTAAAATATGAATTTCATCAATATGCTCGCAATATCATAAAGGCTCCATCTTTTACTTCTTTTTATTTCGATGAGGATATATAAGTGATATGCATGCATAACAGACAAGAAGGCAATAATAATGGTAGACACAAATACAGGCATCGGACCTCAATCACAGATCCCGAAGAATCATACTAATTCTATCAGCTAGTGCTCAAAGCATGGCATTCAGACCAACTATACAATTTAAACTGCACAAATACCCATACATGATGGCTGGTATCTAATACTGGTGCTCGTCACCTCACAAATATCAGAATCTCCCTTCCTATTACCCCTGTGACCCTCTTATTCATTTCATTTTAGACCAAACACAAGTACACATAGGGTTACATCCTCAACATTTTTTCCCCATCAATTCCTAGCCACACATATACTTCACTAATCGGAGTCTAATAAAAAAGGTAAGCCTTAACCTACCTCGTAGCTGAACAGGTGCCACGAACATCTGTCTCGAACTTTGTTCCTTCCTTCAGGTCACCTCGTAGCATGACGAAGTCTAATAATTAGCAAATTCGCAAAAGTAAGACGTAAGGATAAATCAGTCATTACCATTTAGAAAGCCTTACTTGGCTTGTTTTGGATTCATAGGGTAAAGTTGGGACTTTTCCTCCTCCACTAGGATTCTAGGTTCTCCTATAGTTATTAGTACATCATTTGAACTCATCCCTCCCACTAATTGTCACTAATTCCTTTATACTTCAAAAATACCCAATTTCAAGAATGCTCCGTTTTACCAACCTAATTGCAAATCAATTAATTTCAAGGTTTTGAGTTAGCAACTAGTCTTCCCAAGATAATCATCTACATAACTAACCTTGTTTTCCCATATCCATTTACTACCCATGATTTATAACCATTTTAGGGCTTTACTAGTTTCATGGGTTCTATTTGGAGCTTAACTTCTTTCATGGATTGAGATTGAAGTAAGGTAGGAGAGAGAATAATTGAGTTTAAAGGGTTACCTTCTTGATGCCTTACGTCTCCTAGACATTCTTGCCTCTACTAGCCTTGGGGAAGTGTATGTGGGTGAAAATGAGGGATTAAATATTAGGTTTTCTTGAGCGATTTGTGCCTCTGCGCACATCGTTCCGCCACTGTGGACAGCGGGCCCTTGCTCGCTCTTGCGAGTTTTCACCTTTCATTGAGGCTCGCCGGTGCGAACCTGGTCATGCTGGGGCATCCACGCAGCTGCGTCACCAGCTTCGCCTCTATGAGCCTGCGGTTTCGCAATAGGGAAAGTTAAACCTCTCACTTCCCATCGTTCGTATTTTGTTTCTAGACCTTCCAAACTTGGATCGATTAAGGGGAATTATTATGATAATACCTTACGAACTCTACCATTCACGGGAAATTTTTAAAAGAATTAAAGGCATAGTCCGAGCACGTCGAATCGCATAAGAGTCTTTGGACTAAATCTCACAGTCTTGAAATTTACAAAAATGTATCAAATTGACCCATTGTTTGTTCCTCATGAGTTAGTTACGTATAATGGGACTTGGGAAGGATCGTCAAGTCAAGATTTCCTGAAAATGCCAAAACGACCGAACGAGTCGTTACAAACAGACTTTTGATCTTCAAGATAGTATCTATGATATTCTATGGAGGACTGCTTGTGTTCATGATCCAGTCTACTACCAATTTAGAGTCACTCTCGAACTCTAGCTTTTTGTATCCCTTTTGTATACAACACTCAATTCCATTCTCCATATCTTGAGCCTCAGCAACATTGTTTGTAGAAATTCCAAATTCACACCAAATGCAGCAATGAAGTACCCTCTATCATATCTTATTACACCTCCTCCACCACTATAACTAGGATTCCTTTTTGAACATCCATCTGTATTCAATTTCACACAACCGTTACTAGGAAAAGACCACTTTATAGGAATTGATCTGCGATTACATTTGGCCTCTTCCATGGTCTGCATAAATGGATCCCATTTCATGTAAGGATTGATCTCTGAGAACTGCTTATGAACCATCATCAACATTTGCTGATAAATTATTATCTTAATTCTTTGACTGGACATTTTCTCGTCTTCAAATCTTGCTTCGCATCTATCAATCCATATCCTCCAAATGATGATCCATCTAAGAACGTGTAGCACCATCTTCTGTATGGGATATTTACCTTTAGTAAGCCACCAGGTAACTACAAGATGTCTCAGACAATTAGTGTTTTGAAAAATTCCTAGCCATTGATTGAAATGAGTCCAAATCTCCATGCTAATCCTGTTCTTATAAAACAGATGTTCAACATCTTCCTGATCATGGTTAGTACAGGAAGAGCAAATGGAGGGTAAATGCATATTAAATTTCCTCAAGTTTAAATCCACTGGTACTTTATTTCTTAAAATTTTCCACAGAAAGAAAGAAACTTTTAAAGGAGATTTTTTGTGCCACATCATCTTTTTAACAAGAGATGGATTTTGAGCTTTCCTGATAATATTCCATGCAGACTAACAACTAAATCTTCCATTTGTAGTAGCAGTCCGAACTGGACAATCACTAAGTTCAGAAGATTTAATAGTAATTCTTAGAATCTGATGCACCACATGCTCAGCACATCCCAAGAACCATCATTAATATACTCAGATACATTTTCTCTAACAAAAGTATTAGCAATACCAAATTGAGCTAAAGCACCAAGACTAGACCAGTTATCCCACCAAAAACTAGCACTGCCCTTATTAATCCTTCGTAAAATAATGTGATCAATCTTCAATTTAATGTTCAACATTCTCCTCCAGTTATGAGGCTGAGGATATCCCCATTTTCTAGCAACAGGGTGAATTCTTCTAGCATATTTAGCTTTTAAAAAATCAGACCAAAGGGATTCTTTTGTTCTAAATTGCCACCATAATTTAAAGAGAGAAGCCTTCAGATACATCATAAAGGGATCTTATGCCAATACCACCTTCCATAGTAGGTAAGCAGAGACTAGGAAATTTTTCCCAATGATACTTACGCTTACCTTCATTACCCCCCCCCCACCCCAAATAAAAAATTTGTAAAAATCTGTTCCATTTGTTTGAAAATAGTTTTTGGAGGTTCATAAATGGCAAGGTGTATTGGCATACCAAATAAAACATGCTTGATCAGAATGATTTACCTCCTCTGGATAATCTACCATAATTCCAAGAGTTTACCTTTTTGAGAATTTTTGTGGCCATCTCAGCAAAATACTGAATCAGTTTCCTACCTTGGAATAGTGGGCATCCTAAATATGTGATAGGATATTCTTGAGTTGGACTTGAAGAATATTGGACACTACGCTGCTTCTTTTCACAGAAATCTTTTTATCTATTATGAAACAGCTCTTGCTCCTATTGATCATCTGTCCAGAATTTATGGAGTAATCCTCTAAGAACTTCATGACAAGTTTCAGAATTTTTGATTTCCCTGCACAAAAAATTATCAGATCATCAACATATGATAAGTGATTGATTTTAGGACCTGTTTCTTGCATAGTAAAACCTTTGAATCTTGTATTATAGTACAAATTGTTCAACATACAAGACAAAGTTTCAGCAGCTATTATGAGCAGAGATGGAGATATTGGATCTCCTTATTTTACTCCTCTTTGTGATTTAAAAAATCCATGTTTCTTACTATTTATGACAACACTGGACTAATTATTAGAAATCAGGTTCCAAATGATAAAAATCCAGTTTTTTTTTTCTTTTTCAAATCCCATTTTCCTCAAAATAGCACATAGAAAATACGAAGAAATTCTATCATAGGCCTTATTCATATCAATTTTAAAAACCACATTAGCCCCACTGTTTTCCTTTTTGATCTGATGAATAATTTCCTAGGCTAATAATACATTTTCCCCTATTTCTCTATCTTCAACTAAGTCACTCTGATTAGTAAAAATATTTTTGGGAATAATATTAGACAACCTATCAGACAACACCGTAGAAACAATTTTTTTGAGTGGCATTGCTAAGACTGATAGGTCTAAAATCTGAAAATGTTTGAGGTGATTCAATCTTTGGAAGCAAAATCAGATAGGCATTTGTAAAATATCTAGGCATTTGCTTGCCATTAAAAACAACTCTAACTATATTGAAAATATCAGTTCCTGCAATATCCTAAGATTTTTGAAAAAATAGTCCGCTGAATCCTTCTGGACTAGTAGCACTATTGGGATTTATATCAACAACAACATTTTCACCTCCTCTTTAGAAGTAGTTTTTGTTAAAAGCTCATTATCAACAATATTAATGCGCTTAGGGACATGTTTAAGGATACTGATGTCAATATTGTTGTCCTGTTGTGAGAAGAGACCTTGATAGAACTGTGCAGCAACATTGCCAATTTCTTCCTCCCCTTCTAACCATGCCCCATTATCACAAATTCTTTTGATCTGTGTGTTGTCCTTCTATCTTTCACAATAGAGTGAAATTTTTGGTGTTTCTCATCTCCTTCTAAATTCCATTTTAAATTATCCTTTTGACTCCAAAAATTATCAACATGCTTGTGGTGTATGATAAATTCAGCCTTAGTTTTGTTCATCAACATCCTATCCATTTGGTTCAGTGTCTCCATACACTTCTCTTCAGCCTTTATAACCTCCTCTTCTAGATGCTGAACTTTATCAAAAATATTCCCTACTTTTGATCTGGACCATTCCTCTAATGCTCTACTAGTGTTTTTAAGCTTTTGTTAAATCTCCTAGAAGATGTTACCACTAGTATTTGAGCACCAATGGTTTTTAACCATTTCTTGATATCCTTCAATCTATGTCTATAAATTTAAAAATCAGAAATACTTCACATATGATTGCTGATCATTCTTGCAGGTGATCAGTAATGGACAATGATATGAGCTTACTCTTGGTAAGTGCACTACATCAGACTTCTCAAACATTTCAGCCCATTTCTCATTACTAATCATTCTATCCAATATTTTCCTTATAAAATTCTCTTCCTTTATCTCAGTTGACCATGTAAAAGAGCATCCAGAAAAACCATTATCTTTCAAATAACAGTCTTGCATACATTCCATAAGTGGTATATTTTTGGTCAAATATGAGGATTACCCTCCATTTTCTCTTCTACAGATAGAATGCAATTAAAATCTCCACATACTGCCCATGGATCATCAATAGTTGAAGCAACACTCTCATATATCTACACAACTCTTCTCTAACCGCTGATCTTGATTTTGCATAAACTACTACTATGAAAACCTGCTGAGAGTTCAAAACAATCCTGCAGGTCGCCATTTGATCTTCAGAGCTATAGATAGAGTAGTCTATATCATTTCCCCAGAAAATCCATATTTTATTAATACTATTAGCATATGCACCTTGCATTCCCAGAGTAATCTTATATGATTCAATTTTTTATTACTTTATAAAAGGTTCCTGAAGAGAAACAAATGGAATTTTGTGCTCTTTTATCAAGTATTTAAGTCTCTCAGTAGCAGCCTGAGATTTCATCCCTCTAATATTCAAGTTTAAGCAGTTAGTCATTGATAGGCTGCTTAGAGGACTTTTTAGTATCCTTCTTTTGATTCCTTGTAGTGATATGCATTCTACTTTTCTCTTTAACTTTCTTGTTCATCACTGTTTTGGAAGCTATTCTTCTCCTTCTCCTTCTTCTTCTTATCCTTCTCCTTGTTCTTCTTCTCCTTCTTCTCCTTCTCCTTCTCCTGCTTCTCCTCCTTCTTCTCTTTCTTCTCCTTCTTCTCCTTCTCCTCCTCCTCCTCCTCTCCTCCTTCTTCTTCTTCTTCTCTTCTTCTTCTTCTTCTTCTTCTTCTTCTTCTTCTTCTTCTTCTTCTTCTTCTTCTTCTTCTTCTTCTTCTTCTTCTTCTTCTTCTTCTTCTTCTTCTTCTTCTTCTTCTTCTTCTTCTTCTTCTTCTTCTTCTTCTTCTTTTTCTTCTAGTTCTCCTCCTCCTTCTCCTTCTGATCCTCCTTCTGCTCCTCTTTCTTCTCTTTCTCCTTCTCCTTCTCCTCCTCCTCCTCCTCTTGCTCCTCCTCCTCTTTTTTTTCCTTCTCCTTCTCCTCTTCCTTCTGCTCCTCCTCCTCCTCGGTCCTTCTCCTCCTGCTCCTCTTTCTCCTACTTCTTCTCCTTCTTCTTTTCCTTCTTCTTTTTCTCCTCATCCTTCTCCTTCTCCTCCTCCTCTTCCTCCTCCTCCTTCTTTTTCTCCTCCTCCTCCTCCTTCTCCTACTCCTCCTCCTTCTCCTACTCCTTCTCTTTCTCTTCCTCCTTCTTCTCCTCCTCATCATCCTTCTCCTCCCTCTCCTTCTCCTCCTCCTTCTTCTTCTTCTTCTTCTTCTTCTTCTTCTTCTTCTTCTTCTTCTTCTTCTTCTTCTTCTTCTTCTTCTTCTTCTTCTTCTTCTTCTTCCTCCTCCTCCTCCTCCTCCTCCTCCTCCTCCTACTCCTCCTCGTCTTCTTCTTCTTCTTCTTCTTCTTCTTCTTCTTCTTCTTCTTCTTCTTCTTCTTCTTCTTCTTCTTCTTCTTCTTCTTCTTCTTTTTTTTCTTCTTCTCCTCTTCCTTCTCCTCCTCCTTCTTCTTCTTCCGCTTCTTCTTCTTCTTCTTCTTCTTCTTCTTCTTCTTCTTCTTCTTCTTCTTCTTCTTCTTCTTCTTCTTCTTCTTCTTCTTCTTCTTGTTCTTCTTCTTCTTCTTCTTCTTCTTCTTCTTCTTCTTCAGCCCATTCATCTTCATTTCCTTGATCTCTACCATCTGCATCCAAATGGTCTGATTTATCATTGTCTATGGTCTCATCCTGCATTAATTCATCAAAGCTATTCTGAGTGATGAGATTCTCCTGTCCTTTATTCTCTTTATCCTTTGCCTTTTTACTGGAACTTCTTTTGTGTTTCTTGCTTTTAGCAGCTTCCCATCCATCTTCAAACGATACAACCTCCAGTTAACTAGGATCATCTGTCATGAAAGTTTTTCGTACAGGTTTAGTAGATTCTTGTATTACCTTCTGCTCTTCTGGTGTTTTAAAATTCTGGTCATTCTTGACACCGTTGGGATTCTTGGTGCTGTTATTAGCATGATTTCATTGACCCTAATAAGCTCATTAACCTCTCTTCTTCTTCTTTGTTATCTTCTAATCTTTTTTTCTTAAGGATCATGCAGTTGGTTGTGTCATGTCCTAATTTCCTACAATGTTTGCAGTATTTAGGATTATTATCAAACTCAATCTTTTGATCAAAACCTTTTAGTGTAGCATATCATCTTCAATTCCTATCCGCACAATCTTCACTAAAGGATTAAGTAAATCCACTTCTACCTTCACCTTTCATATGCTTGGTCTTGTCATACTTCTAGTAGCAACATCTATTTTGAGAGGAGTACCTACTTCTTTAGCTATTTGCTTAACATAATTCCAATTATGTAAATGAAAAGGTAAACCTGGAAATAGAATCCAAACATGTACAATGGGTAGATCCTCCTTCGGTTTGAAGTCCCGGTGTCCATTTTTGAAGCTTTGGTAACCATCTACCTCAATCACTCTCTTGTAAAGAATGAAATTGTACTCCTCGTCATTAGTGAAGTTCAGAAATATGTTGAAATTGTTGAACACACCAATTTTTGGAGTCCCTTTCATTGGGAATTTTTCTGAGAATTTTGCCCTAATCGTATAAATTTGAGGTCTACTTTTGAGAAATCTTCCAATAATTGTTCTTCAAAAATGGTTCTCCATTACTCCATAGAATTCTTTAGCTTTAAATATCACTGCTGGTTTGCCATTATGAGAGGTTCTTTGAGTTTTGATCGATTCAGGTTTAATGCGAATTGGAGTCCCAGATGAACCCGGAGTTTCAGTGAGAGTTGTAGCATACGATCCTATAGAATCGTACCTTGGTGGGATCGCCTCAGTTAAGGCTTCCTTTTGATGAGCAGCACGCCCCAGAGGGGTGCTAATCGGCTGTCCCACGGCCTTATCGAAGTAATAACGGTAATTAATGGTAATCAACGATAATATTTGATAGAAGGATAAAAAGTAGGCGCGTGTAGGCTGATGGAAGGGATTCAACTGAACCTATTCAAATAAATTTAGCTATGTCACTACTTATTATGATCTAATTATCTTTTCAGAAAGATGTGTTCTCCAATAATTATTTCTTAATTATCATCTAGTATTTGTGTCAAGTCTCATACTACCCCCCAGACATGATTGGCACCTAACGAATACTATCTGCTAAGCGAACCATATTTCATATATGTAGCATTCACTCGAGAACTCAACAAGATAGGTAAATATCCAAAACGTTTCAATAAATAAATACGAAAGTTTATAATAATACCATCGAAATAACGTAAATCTATCCCAAACCCCAACACTAGACCATGGCATCTAAAAGATCTACACAAGTGTAGATATCAGGTGTGCAAAGTCCTAAAAGACATAAGTAATAAAGTCGTAAAAGAAAATCGACAACCTCGATGGGCTAGTGGCAACTCACCTTAGCAACTTAAAATCAATCTCACACTCTTGTCATCCACTCATAGTATCGCCTATAATTGTATCTACATGGAAGCATGTAAGGAGCGAGTCATAACGTCACGACCCGACTAGGGGCCATGACGGGTACCGGGAGCTACCCTACGGAGCACCACCTATCATGCTTGTCATTAAAATTAACCTGAATACACGGTATTCCCAACACGAAACTTATCATAAGATGGTCGTCTACATTTACGAAACATAAATATATATATATATATATATATATATATATATAGTGTAGATATCAGGTGTGCAAAGTCCCAAAAGACATAAGTAATAAAGTGGTGAAAGAAAATCGACAACCTGGATGGGCTAGTGGCAACTCACCTTAGCAACTTAAAATCAATCTCACGCTCTTGTCATCCACTCATAGCATCGCCTATAATTGTATCTACATAGAAGCATGTAAGGAGTGAGTCATAAGGACGGGACAGGATCCCATCATACCCAAATATGAACACAAAAGAATGCATCAATAAGCTACACCTCCGGAGTAGTGGGGTGCTCCTGTATGGGCTGATATAGCTCTTAAGAATCTGGGCCGCCTCTCTGTCTACCTGTGTGCATGACACAGCGTCCATAAAAGAAAGGACGTCATTACGAACAATGTACTGAGTATGTAAAGCATATATGATAACATAATAAGAAAATATAGAAAGCATCGGAAGAACGGATAACTGTAACTGCTTGCCTCTTACGGCGGAATCATACATGCTCACTTTTACCTTTAGAACATATCACATATACATGCATAAACTGTCTGAATTAATTACATCATTAGCCAGCGTCCGGGCCTCCTGCGTCCGGGGTAATCATGTCACGCCGCCCACTAGTGGTGTCTGCCCATGCTATATAGACACGGTGTAGTAAGCCGCCCGCCTTAACGGTGCTGCCCGACCATCTAGGCACGGTGTAATCATCATTATATACTTATCATGAAGCATGCATAAGAGCTTAAATAAAAGTTGTACTCTATCGGAGTGACGTAAGGTCGGTAACCTCTGATTGCATTATGGAACAATCCTCATCACTATATCTCACCTCAAAGTTACTATATCATGAGATGAGGTAACAACAAGAAATGACATCAATGGAATTATAAAGGTAAGAAAATCGAGCTCATCATAGCATCATTATCATTATCACTGCCATGGAATATATCTCGCCTCTATCTCATAAGAAGTTCTTAAGAATCTTTTACTTTCATCTTTGGAATGTAAGAAAGTCATGGAAATATGAAAAAGAAGTGATGCCTCTGGAAGAAAGGGACTAGCCATACATACCTTTACGTCCCTCTAACTTTGCCGACTAAACGCCTCCTTCCACATTCACGATTCTACATTCAAGCAAATTCGTACTAAGATTAGATAACTGAAAACATTCTTCAAGCTAAGCTAAGGCGACTAAGGGCTAACGAAAATTAGGCATCACTTCCTTTGTTTCTACAACTTTCTCCATATGATCTAACAACTCCCAAACATCAACAATAACACCCATAATATCATAATTAATAAACTTTGTTAAGCTAGACATTATTCAATTCTTAAAATTCCCTCTCAAAGTCATCCATAATCATAGTCACCACCCAACGTCGTATTCATTCACATATAATGCTTCTTCCACATTCTTAATATCATTCACAATAAGATTATACCCATAACATGTCAAGAACTATCATTGAAGTCAAATCACTATTTAAGGACATCACAATTTCTATATTTGAACTCCATATTCTGCTTTCTTCCTCAATCCAAGTCATTCAACCACTCAATATTCCTAATAGCATGAAATAAACATGAAACTCACCTTTGATTGTGTAAGAATGGTCTTTGAATGAAACTACTTCACTTGGAGAAAACCCAACTTCAACACCAAAGAGATTATTGGCTTCCCTTAACCCTAGTTAGCATCCTTGCACTTGATTCCACTAATTTTCCTGGTATTGATCTTTGATCTCTCTTGAATTTGTGTTAGTAAGAGGTATAGAGTGTTCTAGAGGTTTCAAGAAGTGTGGAGGAAATGAGAAATGAAAATAATGACTTTGGGGTCTTATATTTATAAAATGGACAAAGCTGCCCAACTTGGATTATACGGACTCTTATACGGTCTGTATAACTTATACGGTCCGTATAAGTGACTGTATAATACCTCCAGTGAACAACCCCTCGTTGGACTGGTTATACGGTCCCTTATATGGACCATATAAGTTATACGGGCTGTATAAGTGGTCGTATAACTCACAAACTCCGAAACTGCTCCCGTTGTTTCGTTTAACTTCAAGTCCTTATGGAACCTTCTTAACACTTGTTTAATACTTCACGAACCATCTAAGGAGCATTATAACTTCTCCTCGAGATATTACTAAATTAATATTAGCTCGGTACTTTGCAAAACCTTTCCAAAACACGACTTATACTTCGCTTTCCTCAACAAACTTTCTTCTCTTGCCTCGAATGTATTTGGAATCTTAATTAGGATCATTAAGTACCCCTTCTTACTTTTAGGAACATAATATGCATCTTACCCTATGTTAGTCTATTTACCGCACAACGACATGAAATATTCCGAGGTGTAACACTCTCCCCCCCTTAAAAACATTTGTCCTCGAATGTTAAGTTCTCTGGAATTCTACAGAAATTTCACCATAGTTTCCCCTATAATATGGCACTACCATCCTATCACAACAACCCATAATAACATCATCTCACAGGGCTATAGCACAATGGCAAGAAAATATAGCCACACACGACCAAAAGCATTAAAATAAAGCATTACGTACCTTATGATAATGGCGTCTCATCTTGAATTTCTTTCGAGGGAGGAAACAATTATGGATATTTGGACTTCATATTTTCTTCCGCTTCCCAAGTCATTTCCTCTCTGTCATTGTTCCTCCATAAGACCTTGACTGAAGCTACCTCTTTGTTCTTGAGCTTTCGCACTTGCCTATCTAGTATGACAATGGGCACCTCTTCATAAGCCAACTTCTCAGTAATATGGACATCATCTATCGGCATAACTCTAGAGGGATCTCCAACACACTTACGGAGCATCGACACATGGAAAACTGGGTGGACTGATTCAAGCTTTGGAGGTAAATCTAGTTCATAAGCCACTTGGCCCACTTAGCGTACAATCTTATAAGGTCCAATATATCGGGGACTATGCTTGCTCTTCTTGCTGAATCTCATTATTCCTTGCATCGGTGACACTTTCAAGAACATCCAATCATTGATTTGGAATTCCAAGTCTCGTCAGCGGTTGTTTGCATAGGATTTTTGATGACTTTGGGCTGTCAACAATCGGTCTCTGATAAGCTTGATCTTTTCCACCGCTTGCTGAACCAATTCTGGTCCTATTAATTGTGTCTCTCCGACTTCAAACCGCCCAATTGGCGAGCTACACTTTCTTTCGTACAAAGCTTCATACGGGGCCATCTGGATGCTGAAATGATAACTGTTGTTATAGGAAAATTCAATAAGTGGCAAATGTTCATCCCAATTACCTCTGAAGTCTAATATTCATGCCCGCAACATATCTTCCAAGGTCTGAATAGTGCGCTCAGCTTGTCCGTCAGTCTGGGATGGAATACTGTGCTGAGCCTCACTTGAGTCCCCAAACCTTCTTGAAAAGATTTCCAGAATTTAGTAGTAAATTATGCTCCTCTATCGGTGATAATAGACACTGGGACACCATGTAGTCGCACTATCTCCTTAAGATACGGCCTGACATAATCTTCTACCGAATATGTGGTTCTGACCGGAAGAAAATAGGCTGATTTCGTCAGTCTGTCCACGATCACCCATATAGAGTCGTACTTACACCGAGAAAGAGGCAACCCTACAATAAAATCCATGTTGATCACCTCCCACTTCCAGGTTGGGATTTCCATGGCCTGTAACAGCCCTCCTAGTTTCTGATGCTCAATTTTCACCTGTTGGCAATTTGGGCACTGAGTTACAACTTTTGCTACATCCTTTTTCATTCCATCCCACCAATACATTAATTTGAGATCAAGGTACATCTTTGTCGCTCCTGGGTGAATAGAATAACGGGAGTAATGAGCTTCTTCCCGAATCTCACGACGTAGTCCTGCCACATCTGGCACACATAGCCTGCCTCGATACCTGAGAACTCTATTTGCAGAAACCTCAAATGGTGACTTCTCTTTTTGAGGAAGTGTATCTCTATAGTGACTCAACTGGGGATCTTCATATTGGCGCCCTTTCACTTCTATGTCCAAGGATGAAACAATAGGGTTATGAATATCAACTTCAGCATTGCCTGAATGGATTAAATGAACTCCGAGGCTAGCTAGCTGGTGGAGCTCGCGAACTAATTCTTTCTTCTCCGATTGAACATCACATAGGCTGCCCATAGATTTACGGCTAAGAGCGTCGGCCACCACATTTGCTTTTCCGGGGTGATATAAAATACTCACATCATAGTCCTTCAGCAATTCTTACCATCGCCTCTCCCGTAGGTTTAACTCCTTCTGCTTGAAAATATACTGGAGACTCTTATGATCTGTATAAATATCAACATGTACACCATACAAATAATGTCTCCATATCTTCAGTGCATGAATAACTGCTGCTAATTCAAGATCATGGGTCGGATAATTCTTCTCATGTTTCCTCAACTGTCTGGAGGCATAGGCTATAATCTTCGTGTGCTGCATTAATACACAGTCTAACCCAACGCCGGAGGCATCACAGTAAATAACATAGCCTTGACCATAAGGCTAACCAACGCCGGTCTTTTGACATCTTTCACGGTAAATAACATAGCCTTCTGACCCTTCTGGAAGTGCCGGGACTGGGGTCGAAGTCAATTTATCTTTCAATTTTTGGAAGGCACGTTCACAGGCATCAGTCCATTGAAATTTTGCTGATTTCTGAGTTAGCTTCGTCAATGGTACAGAAATAGCAGAGAATCCTTCCATAAATCTCCAATAATGACCCGCTAATCCCAAAAAGCTACAGACCTCTGTAGGTGTCGTAGGCCTCGGCCAAGTTTTCACAGCCTCAATCTTTTGAGTATCCACGCGAATACCATCAGCTGAGATAATATGGCCCAGAAAAGTCACATAATTCAGCCAGAACTCACATTTTGACAATTTTGCACATAATTCTCGAGTTCGAAGAATTTCAAGGACAGTACGTAAATGATCTGCATGTTCCGCTTCTGTACGAGAATATACTAGAATGTCATCGATGAACACGATCTCAAATAGATCTAGAAAAGGCCTGAATATATTATTCATCAAATTCATAAACACATAGCATTGGTCAACCCAAATGACATCACCGAAAACTCATAATGACCATATCAAGTTCTCAAAGTCGTTTTCGGAATGTCTTCTTCCTTGACTCTCACTTGGTAATATTCCTATCTCAGATCAATCTTGGAAAACCACTTGGCACCTTGCAATTGATCGAACAAATTGTCAATTCTCGGAAGTGGATAGTTATTCTTTATCGTCACCTTATTCAACTGTCCATAATCAATGCACATTCGTAGGGATCCGTCTTTCTTCCTTACAAACAAGACAGGTGCTTCCCATGGGGATGAACTAGCCTAATGAATCCCTTCTCGAGCAAATCATTCAGTTGTACCTTTAGCTCTTTCAATTCTGCAGGAGCCATTCTGTAAGGAAGTATAGATATAAGTTCGGTATCCGGTAATACATCAATAGTAAAATCAATTTCTCGTTCCGGTGGAAGGCCTGGAAGTTCATCTGGAAATACACCTGGAAACTCATTTACTACCAAGATGGATTGAAAAGTCGGGGGCTGTGCTTCGATGTCATGAACTCGGACTAAATGATAAATATAGCCTTTTGCAATCATCTTTCTCGCTTTGAGGTAGGAAATAAACCTGCCCCTTGGAGACGCTGCATTGCCCTTCCATTCAAGCACTGGTTCTCCTAGAAATTGGAATCGAACTATCTCTGTTCTGCAATCCACATTAGCATAACAAGAGGCCAACCAATCCATGCCCATAATCACATTAAAATCTAACATTTCTAGTTCAATCGAATCCACTTTAGTCTGACGATCACATACCACAATCACACAATTTCTATATGCTTGTCTAACTATTACTGGATCACCAACCGGAGTAGATACCTCGAAAGGTTAATTGGCTCAGGTTTCACCCCAATACGGCCAGCAATATAAGTAGTGATATAAGAAAATATAGAACCCGGATCTATCAATGCATAAACATTATGGGAGAATATGGATAGTATACCTGTGAAAACATCAGGGGAGGACTCAAGATCCTGTCATCTGGCTAAAGTATAAATACGGGGTTGGGGGCCACCTGAACTGGATGTTACCCCTCTGCCCCTACCACGGCCTGCTAGAGCCTGGGGAGTCTGCCCTACGGGGCGCACGGACGAAGAAGAGCCGGCTGCTGATTCTGCAGGCTGGGGGCCAACTCTGCCACCCATCGAGGGGCAGTCACGCATCATATGCCCAACCTGACCACAGGCATAACAAGCATCTGAGCCTTTGCGACACGGACCCGAATGTGATCTTCTACACTGACTACATCGTGGGACTGGTGGTCTCCTCTAGCTAGGATCTCCTCCAACTTGGGGACCTGAAACTCTCGAGCTCTGACCCTGTCCTGAATAAATGGGGCAATGAAATCTCATACCCGCAAATCGAGGAGGTGCACTAGTCATAGACTGGCTTGAATATCTGGAGTATGACTGCCTCTGACCCGCTCTATACTCGCTGCTAGCACCCACAGATCTGGCCCTCTTACTCTGCCTTCTGTCTATATCACGCTCACTTCAGTGCGGTTGCTGCTGCTCTTCTAAATTCTGGGCATGGGCCTGGCTACGAGAAATGTCCATCCCCTCCTATAGTGAAGCCGTCAAACAGTGTTTGAACAAATGTGGCCCTAAGCCACTCACAAATCTATGTACTCTGTCTCCCATATCGGCTACCATAGTTGGAGCATATCTAGCCAATGAATTAAAGTGAAGGTTGTACTCCCAGGCACTTATGTTCCCTTGCTTCAGATTCAGAAACTTATCAGCTCGAGCCTGACGGACCTCCGGCAGCAGATAATGGCGGATGAAGGCAACTATGAATTCCTGCCAAACTGGGGGAGGTGCATTTTCCTTTCTCAAAGATATTCAATTATTGTACCATAGAATGACAGCATCTCGCAGTCTATAGGACACTAACTCCACTGACTCAGTATTAGAAGCAGGTATAATCCTTAGCATCCTCAATATCTCGTCTATAAAACCCTGCGGGTCTTCATTCGGCTTGGACCCAAAAGATTCTGGAGGGTTTAAACTCATAAAATCACGAGCCCTTGCACTAACTGCCAGATCACCGGGGCCCATACTCTATCGTTGAGCCTGAGCGGCAACCAACTGAGTCAATAGCTGAATAGCCTTGGTATGGGGTAGAGCCTTATTATAGGATCCACCATCTTCTACATTCATTGGTGTCTCCCTTTCCATCCGCCTTTCTGTCATAGCCTTCCCTCTCTGGGCAGCTGTGGCTTTCCTTTTTACCGACATCGCTGAAATGACAACGCACTATTAGAGAAAAGGAAATCTTATAACATATCTCTATCGCACGATCTAATAAAAAGAAAGACGGTCATAATTCCTAAATGCCGCGCAGCCTCTTATTTATAAATGTGGCGCGCTTCACATCCATAAACAAGACTCTACTGGACACGGCTCGTAGGTACACTCTAGGACGGAACTGCTCTGATACCACTTTTGTCACGACCCGACTAAGGGCCATGACGGGTACCCGGAGCTACCCTACAGAGCACCACCTGTCATGCTCGCCATCAAACTCAACCTGAATACACATTATTCCCAACACGAAACTTATCATAAGATGGTCGTCTACATTTACGAAACATATATATATATATATATATATATATATATATATATATATATATATATATATATATGTTTCGTAAATGTAGACGACCATCTTATGATAATTTTCGTTAATATATATATATATATATATATATATATATATATATATATATATATATATATATATATATATATATATATATATATATATATATATATATATATATATATATATATATATATATGCCCCACGAGGCTACCAAAAATGATATACAAAATATACGCTGATATATTCATGAGACAGCTACTGCCGACGCGTACATATCTACGAGCCTCTACGGGAGCACTGAGACATAAGGAAGGGACAGGACCCCGTCATACCCAATTATGAACACAAGAATGCATCAACAAGCTGCACTTCAGGAGTAGTGGGGTGCTCCTGTATGGGCTGATATAACTCCTAAGAATATGGGCCGCCTCCCTGTCTACCTGTGGGCATGACACAGCATCGATAAAAACAAAGGACGTCAGTACGAACAATGTACTGAGTATGTAAGGCATATATGATAACATAATAAGAAAATATAGAAAGCATCGAAAGAACGGATAACTGTAGCTGCTTGCCTTTTACGGCGGAATCATACATTCTCACTTTTAACTTTAGAACAAATCACATATACATGCATAAACTGTCTGGATCAATTACATCATTAGCTCGTGTTCGGGGTAATCATGTCACGCCGCCCACTAGTGGTGTCTGCCCATGCTATATAGACATGGTGCAGTAAGCCGCTGGCCTTAGCGGTGCTGCCCGACCAACTAGGCATGGTGTAATCATCATTATATACTTATCATGAAGCATGCATAAGAGCTCAAATAAAAGCTGTACTCTATCGGAGTGACGTAAGGTCGGTAACATTATGGAATAATCCTCATCACTATATCTCACCTCAAAGGAACTATATAATGAGATGAGGTAACAACAAGAAATGACATCAATGAAATTATAAAGGTAAGAATATCGAGCTCATCATAGCATCATTATCATTATCACTATTGTGGAATATATTTCGCCTCAATCTCATAAGAAGTTCTTAAGAATCTTTAACTTTCATCTTTGGAATGTAAGAAAGTCATGGAAATATGGAAAAGAAGTCATGCCTTTGGAAGAAAGGGACTAGACATACATACCTTTACGTCTCTTTAACTTTGCCGACTAAACGCCTCCTTCCAAGTTCACGATTTTACATTCAAGGGAATTCGTACTAAGATTAGATAACTGGAAACATTCTTGAAGCTAAGCTAAGGCGACTAAGGGCTAACGAAAATTGGGCAGCACTTTCTTTGTTTCTACAACTTCCTCCATATGATCTAGCAACTCCCAAAAATCAACAACAATACCCATAATATCATAATCAATAAACTTTGTTAAGCTAGACATTATTCAATTCTCAAAATTCCCTCTCGAAGTCATCCATAACCATAGTCATCACCCAACGTCGTATTCATTCATATATAATGCTTCTTCCACATTCTTAATATCATTCACAATAAGATTATACCCATAACATGTCAAGAACTATCATTGAAGTCAAATCACAATTTAAGGACATCACTCTTTCCATATTTGAACTCCATATTCCGCTTTCTTCCTCAATCCAAGTCATTCAAACCACTCAATATTCCTAATAGTATGAAATAAACATGAAACTCTCCTTTGATTGTGTAGGAATGGTCTTTGGATGAAAATACTTCACTTGGAGAAAACCCAACTTCAACACCAAAGAGATTCTTGGCTTCCCTTAACCCTAGTTATCATCCTTGCACTTGATTCCACTAATTTTCTTGGTATTGATCTTTGATCTCTCTTGAATTTGTGTTAGTAAGAGGTATAGAGTGTTCTAGAGGTTTCAAGAAGTGTGGAGGAAATGAGAAATGAAAATAATGACTTTGGGGTCTTATATTTATAAAATGGACAAAGCTGCCCGATGAGGATTATAGGGACCCTTATACGGTCCGTATAACTTATACGGTCCGTATAACTTATACGGTCCGTATAACTTATACGGTCCGTATAACTTATACGGTCCGTATAACTGACCGTATAATACCTCCAGTGGACAAACCCTCTTTGGACAGGTTATACGATCTTTTATACGGACCGTATAAGTTATACGGGCTGTATAAGTGGCCGTATAACTCACAAACTCCGAAATTGCTCTCATTGTTTCGTTTAACTTCCAATCCTTATGGAACCTTCTTAACACTTGTTTGATACTTCACTAACCATCTAAGGAGAATTATAGCTTCTCCTCGAGACATTACTAAATTAACATTAGCTCGGTACTTTGCAAAACCTTTTCAAAACGTGACTTATACTTCGCCTTCCTCAACAAACTTTCTTCTCTTTCCTCGAATGTCTTTGGAATCTTAATTAGGATCATTAAGTGCCCCTCCTTACTTGTAGGAACATAATATGCTTCTTACCCTGCATTAGTCTATTTACCGCACAACGACATGAAATTTTCCGAGGTGTAACACATAGTTAATAAATATAACTTAGTAAGATTTTCGACCCGCCACTCTGAATATCTCAAGAACATGAGTTAGAGAATACATCCACACACAACACATTCATAACCACAGTTAATCAATAATATCTCGACAATAACTATACATCAATAGCCAAAACAAACATTCAACAAAATATATATCACATCTTAACATAATCAATATATTATACTATTCATAAACAATAATGAAGGAACTAACCAAACGTTCTGACAGGTCTGCAACATTACACAGAATGCCCTTATGGCAATGAAAGAATAACATTCAACGTCCATACTACATGGCAAGAACTTGTCATGCCCTAAACCTTGATGGAGCGGACCGACACCCGGTGCGTCAACTCGACAGAGCGGACTGACTCTACATGAACTCATGAATATATATGGAATGATACATATATAAAAGCGGTACAAGATTGTTTTCATAAATACATTTTATTACAATTTCATTAAGTGGGAAGGTTAAGTCCAAAAGTATTTCATAGTCATGGATGCCATATGAGTCAACATAAAAGATTTTACAAAACATTAACGTAATATGATAGGCTCTGAAGCCTTTTAAGATATACATGAGATGAAGAAGTGCCGGGAAAAGTCCCTGACAATACTCAAAATGTATAAATGGCATAACATGGTAAAAGTGCCTCGAGTGTCAAATGGGACTCACTAATAGTAGTTGGAAGAAAGGAGTGCCTAGCGTGGAGCCTTATTGTCTTGAGAATCTGGACCTACATAATGAACAGATATAATGCGACCAGCAAGAGGGATGTGAGTACCGTGAAATAGCACAAACATGAAAAGAAATTTTGAGCAACAAGGATATAAGAGAAGATGAGTAAAATAATACAACATGTCGTCATGAGATGTAAAAATATGGAGAAAGTAATAACCTTTAACATCGTCATATAACGATTTCCCGGAACGTAAGTAAACATGGCTTTATTTAGTGGGAGTTCCTTTCGTTATCGATATATCATAGTTCTACAATGTGTACGTCATGATGTTTGATATTATGGCCCAATCAGCTAGGTTGGCTCACCACAATGCTGTGCGGATAGACGTATCATATGCTAGCAATACGTATATCTTAATTAATTATCTGGTCATAGTGCATGGGAACCCAACATCTTACCCATGCACTCGAACCCAATCGTCATACCCGATTGCGATGGGACTCGAACTCAATCGTCTTGCTCTATACGGTACGTGTAGTTTCGGGCAACTATCACTAGGAAATATCCTCTTAACTAAGCGATACTCCCAAAATAAAACAACAGCAACAACAACAATAACATACGCAGTGAAATCCCACAATAAATTGGGGAGGGTAAAGTGTACGCAGACTTTACCTCTACCTTTATTACTTTTAATAAATCAAAGTATGTGGTTCTATGGCCCATAAAGTTATTTTCATCTTTAAAATCATGAATCATATATAATGAAAAACTTGCAAAAACTCATATAAAAAGTTTGAAGGAACTAAATGTCATCATTCAGTAAATGAGAAATATATGAAAACCAAAATTAGTAAAATCATTCTTGAACCATTTAGGAGTTACCGCAACCCAAAAAATAAATGAAATCTGCATATTTTGGGCTTACCACAACACGAGCTAGGACGCGTGGCACGGGGTGCCAGCACTAATTGAAAAAATGACTCTCTCAATTTTTCCCTGCATGACGCACCGTACGATGCAAGCCATAGGTGCTAGGCCATTCTAGTTGCAATTGAGTAAAATGTACATAACTTTTTATAAAGAGCTCAAATTACCGAACGGTTTGCGGAGTTGGAAACTAGATTTAAAGAGCTTTAATAGGACATGAATTTCACATCATAATTCATTATATCCTTGGAGTTATGCTCATTCGAAGTTTTAGTTTGTGGCATAGTTTCCATGTAACGACCCGCTAGGTTGTTATGGGGGCTTTGACCATTTGACCCTTGCTAGTACCTTCCCGAGAATAGAACTGAGCTTAATGGGAACTGAAAAAGCTAGAAGTTAAAAAAACTAAAACTTGTATTGGTTGTGGTTGTGCATTGTCTGAAACTTTTCTTCATTTCCGTTAGGGGTGACTTAGTAAATTAGAGCTCCGTTGGAAATTCCGAGGCCACAGGTGAGTTCGTTTGTTTACATATATATATATATATATATATATATATATATATATATATATATATATATATGCATGTTTGGTTTGTGTCTGTAAGGTGTCGGATTGGTGTTGGGATTTCAGTTGAACAACTGGTGAGACCGCTATAGCGGAACACCGATGGCTGTAGCGGTCAATGGAAGGCAGAAACTGTGCTTTATATTCCATATTTCGAACCCATTCCCCACATAACACCAAAAATAGTTCCTAATAATATTAAGGTAATTTTTCTAAGGTTAGGGCACCACTCTTCATCAAGGTAAGTCTCTACCTTTGACTTCATTCATTCCATAATCGTCTCAAGTCCCTGCATCATTTAATGTTCTTTAATGGTGAATTGAAAGGCTAGAGCCCAAGAACTTATGAAACCTTTGAACAATGTATGGGTATTGATTTTATTATTGTTTAATCATCTAGGAGTATAGATTATCACTTCCTAGGATAAGAATTTGATTACTAATGGTGGGAATTGTGGATTGAGACTTAGGGTTCTAATAAAAATGGAAGCTTTAGAAGAAAAACTGATTGAAAGGCATTGAATTAATTATACAACCCATGAATTGTTATAGCATGATTGTGGGGATTGATTTTAAGATGAATTCATGCCAAATTATAGTTCACTCATTAAAAAAAAAGGTAGAAGTAGTGGGGTTTCCTTCCCTAAATTGTAATTCTGTTGAGTAGATAATCCAATACTCATTTAGTGTTATGATTTTTAGACTTTGAACATTTAGAAGCTTTGCAAAAGGGGAAAACGATTGCAGAATAATTGCATTGTTACAGTTCGGCTTCGAGGTAGGTTACAGTTTACTTGAGTTAGACTTTGATTAGTTGATTGTATATGTAATGAAGTTGATAGGAGAAAGTATGATTGGTTGTATGAATTCTGATTATGTGGGCTTGTGTCGTTCCTTCATATACTGAAACTTGAGATAGAATGGTTGTGTCTTTAAAAGAAAGGAGTCAATATATACTCCTCTTGTTGATTGAGATGGTTGCATAATCATATTATGTTGAGTGAATTTATCTGAGTCTTGTTATGACTTGTGACATAGTTCCTTGTATTCATTGACATTGACATTATTGATTGATCATGTTCCATATTGACTGTTGGACTAAATATACATTGAGATTCATATTATGACCAAATACAGAGATATATATAAACAGGCACATTTGATAGAGGGTGGGGATGTGGCCTGGTACAACTTTCCACCCTTAGACAGATGGTCAGTCTGACCAGACGATTCAAGTTCTAGAGGATATGCTCCGTGCGTGTGTGATTGACTTCGGTGGCTATTGGGATAAATTCTTACTTAGCTGAGTTTGCATGTAATAATAGTTACCACTCGAGCATTGATATGGCCCCGTTTGAGGCTCTTTATGGGAGGAGATGTAGGTCTTCTATTGGGTGGTTTGATGCATTTGAGGTAAGGCCATGGGGTACTGATCTTTTGAGAGAGTCATTAGATAAGGTTAAGGTGATTCAAGAAAAGCTCTTGGCGGCTCAGAGTAGACAGAAGGAATATGTGGATCGAAAGGTCCGAGATCTTGAGTTCATAGTTGGAGAACAAGTTTGTTGAAAGTCTCACCCATGAAGAGTATGATGAGTTTTGGGAAAAAAGATAAGCTTAGTCCTAGATTCATTGGTCGGTTTGAGATTCTTAGTCGTGTGAGGGACGTAGCCTATAAGTTGGCTTTGCCTCCAAGTTTTTTAGTTGTTCATCCAGTGTTTCATATCTCTATGTTGAAGAGATATCATGGTGATGATTCATTTATCATTCGTTGGGATTCTGTCTTGTTGGATGAGAATTTGTCTTATGAGGAAGAGCCTATTGCAATTCTAGATAGAGAGGTTCGTAAGTTGAGGTCTCAAGAGATTGCATCAGTGAAGTTTCAGTGGAAGAACCGTCCCATTGAGGAAGCTTAGTAGGAGACCGAATTCAATATACGCAATAACTATCCCCATCTTTTCACCGAGTCAGGTACCTTTCCCTTGTTTCCCTTCCTTTCTGTTCGAGGACGTTTAATTGGTATCTCATGTAATGACCCGCTAGGTCGTTATGGGGGATTTAACCATTTTAACCTTGCTATTACCTTCTCGAGAATAAAAATGAGCTTAATGAGAACTCAAAAAGTTAGAAGTTAAAAAAATTGAAACTTATGTTGGTTGTGGTTGTGCATTGTTTGAAACTTGTTTTCATTTTCGTTGGGGTACGCCTTAGTAAATTAGACCTCCGTTGGGAATTTCGAGGCCGCGGGTGAGTCTGTAGCTTGTTTTTATGTATATGTGCATGTTTGGTTTGCGTCTGTAGGGCCTCGAATTGGTGTTGGGATTTCGGGTAAAAAACTAGTGGAAAAACCAGAGCTACCAATCAATATGAACAATTGCAGCGGTGGTAGTACGAAGTCTAGCCGGTTGCCGCCGCGAAGTTTAGAGATTAACTGAGTTCCGCCATAGCGGGACCATTCCCGCTATAGCGAGACCGCTGCAGTGGTCAATGAGAGGCACAAACTGTGTTTTATATTCCATATTTCAAAGCCATTCCTTACATTGGACAGGTAGTGAGGATGTGGCCTAGTTATGGGCTCGTGATCCGAGGTCAGTTCCAGAACGAGTGGTACATGGACACCATGAGTCCCCTGCTAGTCATGGCTATTAAGGAAAAACAATACTATTTAGCATGTGTGTGCACGGTTGAGATAATTTCATTATTTTATAGCATTGCATCGGACTCATGTTATTTCTGTTGTTGGCTGATGACGGAACGTATACCAACTCGGAGATTGATTGATAGCTAGACTTATCTTATTCCTGTGTTGGCTGATTTCTAATGATGACATTATTTGGTTATGTGTTGTTGTGCCTATC
>NC_081342.1:31005416-31079695 GCF_029784015.1 Lycium ferocissimum | reverse complement strand
CACATCATCAAGAGAGAATATCAACATCAAGAGCTTAAGATAATCCATGGAAAGTGAAGTTTCTGGCTCCTTTTCAAAGTTGTGTTGAATGTGAGCTTGGAGGAAGTTGAGTGAAGTGAAGTTCTTTGATTACAAAGTATTTTTTCCATCTTATTCTTATGGTTTAGTTGGGGTAAAGTTTTAGTACCCCTTATAAAGGAAAAGAATGAAAGTGGAGAAGCCATGAATGGAGTAACGAAGAAGATGGCTATGAGTGAACTTAAAAAGGGGATTTTGGCTAGACTTGGGGTTTAATTGAATGTAACTTCTTGATTGTGATATATTGGATGTTATTATTTTTGTTTGTGAGTTGTTTCGTCATTTGGTGGAAGTTAATGATATAGGGGAAGTGCTGTCCAAATTACGTTAATTCGTTAACTATGCTAGTGTGACCTTAAGAGTGTTCTTCAAGACTTGACTTTAGTGTAATTTCTCTTGAATGTAGACTTTGCGAATTGGAAGGAGAACGTTAAGCGATTAAGGAGACGTTAAGGTATGTTAAGGCTATCCTTTCCTTCATTTTGGCATGATCTTATGATATGAATCAACAAGCGAGTAAACGAGCTTCCATATTACTCTACTCTTAGAAGCATTAGGAGTACTTTACTCTTTGATGTTCATGTACCCCGTTTATGATTGTTCCTTCTGTTCATGGGTCCAGTTCTATGTATAAAGTTATTCATGCATAGCATTCATTCATATATATATGCATATTGACCCGTGACCAGAATGCGTTATATATGCGGGTATTATATTTATATAGGGTATGAGGAAAGGGAATGGCGTTGTTACACCCCGTATCTTCGAAGAAGCACTTATCAAATTTAAAATATAAGTACGTTGAGTTATGGTTAAGTAAAATCACTTTTGAATATAAGGAGCATGCATTATTAAGTATATTTAATGAGTAAAGGATGTATATAAGGTATTCCAGAAGGTTTTATAAGGAAATGAGTGGAAGATATGGATTAGTACGACTTTGGAGAAAGGATGGGTAAAGTTTCGTGTGAAAATTTTGGTCCAAATTGAGGGAAGAATATCTCTTAGCATATGAAGTGTTTTAAGGTGTTTCCAAATCCTAAAAAAAAGCTCGTCGAGTCTAGTTTCCAACGCAACAAACCGCTAATCAACAGGACATCAAAGTGGAGAATTATGGACATTACAAGTTCGGCTGACAAAGCAGAAACACTTGCTACAGTACTGCTACAGTAAACTGCTACAGTGAAGCGACCCGAATTTGAACCTTATAAAAGGGGAAAAACACCATTTGTTTTCTCCAAAAATCAGATTGGGAGCTCAGCAACACATAGGGGTATTTATGTCATAAAGAAAGTGGGGAATTGGAGTGATTTTGATTAGTCGAGACTCGGGTAGCGAATAATCGTAATTCTAGTATTGTTGTCCGGCGGATTTTGACGTGGATTCCAAGTGGATATTGAAGATATTGCTATTTCAATAAGAATAAGGTATGAATATCTCTTTATTAATATTACTTTTGGTTTATTCACGAGATAGAGTGATTAAATGGTCGTATAATAAAGTTGTTGGTTGTGGAAATTGGAATAATGTCGTGAGGGATATTTAATGGTACATATTGGTGTTGGAGATAATGTTATTAATGTTGATATTGTTGTTGTTGTTGTTGTTAGTTGCTGAATTGAGATTTCAGGCTAGGCATATAAACGTAGGAGATCTTTGCGAAATTTCGCGCATTCTAGAAAGGTTTACTTGAAAGTTTAGCACAAGTATACTACGATGAGTCTAACAATAGTGTGAATCCTTTTAAATGTAGACTTGCGAGCTCGGACGAATAAGTGTAGATAATTGGAGGTTGAACAGGTATGTTAAGGCTCGTCCCTTTCTTCCAAAGGCATGATTCCTATGTTATGATTCCATAAATGTTTCCATAACCTCCTTGTTTTCGAAAGCTAGAAGTTCATGATTCTTAAAGATTCTCATGATGTTAAAGATGAGAATGATTCTATGATTATTATAATGATGATGATGAATTTATGTTTAAATGTTCCGAGTTTATGATTTCAATGTTATTACGAGAATGTTGAGTTATTTCATGATTTTCTATTTTATTCATTATTGTTGATTTCGCCTTATAATTGTTCGTTCAAGGTAAGATAGAGCGATGATAATTATTCCATAATATAATCGGAGGTTACCGACCTTACGTCACTCCGATAGAGTCATAGCGTTCTTTGGGCTCTCATACATGATACTTATGTTATAATGTATTTATATGTATATATTTATATAACCGAGTCCCTTACTAAAGGGCTGGGTACGGTATATATTTATATAACTGAGTCCTTTACAAAAGGGCCGGGTATGGTATATATTTACATAACCGAGTCCCTTACTAAAGGGTCGGGTACGGTATATATTTATATAACCGAGTCCCTTACTAAAGGGTCGGGTACGGTATATATTTACATAACCGAGTCCCTTACTAAAGGGCCGAGTACGGTATATATTTACATAACCGAGTCCCTTACTAAAGGGCCGGGTACGGTATATATTTACATAATTAGAAAAGAAGTTGTGGTAAAGTGAGAATTGCCCTAACTTTATAATTACAAGTTATATTGCAAGATTTGAGGCAAAAGAATTAAAGGGAGAGTTTTGACAAGAACTCATAAATATTGTGAGCTATAGAACAGTTCGAACTATGATTATTGGTTCATCGCAATATATAATCCTACTGCGAGGAATAATTGAGATGGTGATGGAACATTAGGAATGGACGTATTTAGGAAATCGTATTGAGGCTATGGTTATAACTGATCATGGAAAGGAATTAAGATGGATAGTTGAAGAAACGTAACCGTTAAGAGTAAGGATTTGTCAGTAGCAGAGTACCGCTGAACAAGCAACTAGATTAGTATAAGAAAATTTATGATGAATCAGAGAGCTTGGCTGATGAATTACGAGGGGATAATCTAGCATGTATCTAAGCTCAATAAGTACAAGTAGGGATAGCCAAGATAGTATCGGAGGAGTTAACAAAAAAAAGTGTTATATTCGAGTAAGGGAGTTATCCGTTAATAAAGAAATGAGGAACGAAGATGAAGGACGCTTGCAGGATGGTGAGTAGCCGTGGCATGGCCATTTAGACCAAAGGAATAAAGATAGAATGAGACTGGAATACTAGTTGACTTGTGATTATATACATGAGGATTGAAGGCTGTACGACTCACAAATGAATTTGATAAAGGGCTAAGAAAAAACAGGAAGATACTGACCAAATTATAGTATAAGTATACGGTAATTGAACAAAAGATTCAACGAGGACATTGAGGATCAACGCACTATAACATTCGAGGACGAATGCTTTTAAGGGGGGAAGGATGTTACACCCCGTATCTTCAAAGAAACACTTATCAAATTTGAAACATAAGTACGTTGAGTAATGGTTAAGTAAAACCACTTTTGAATATAAGGAGCAAGAATTATTAAGTATATTTAATAAGTTAAGGATGTATATAAGGTATACCGGAAGTTTTTATAAGGAAATGAGTGGAAGAAATGGAGTAGTACAACTTTGGAGAAAGGATGGGTAAAGTTTCGTGTGAAAATTTTGATCCAACTTGAGGGAAGAATATCTCTTAGCATATGAAGTTTTTTAAGGTGTTTCAAAAGCCTAAAACAAAGTTCATCAAGTCTAGTTTTTAACGCAACAAACCGCTCATCGATAGAAAATCAGAGTAGAGAATTATGGACGTTACAAGTTCGGCTGACAAAGCAGAAACGCATGCTACAAGACGCTACAAGAACCGACCCGCTACAAGATGCCTAAATGCTACAGTGATGCGTTCGGCCTAGCTGTTAACCCCCATCTAATGGAAATTAACCTAGGAATAGGCGATACCACTTGTAGCCATAGTCGGGTGTTCTTAATGCTCCTAATTACTTTAGGGATATTCAATTAGATAGTCTAGTTAATCTTCGGGAGAAGTTAATTTAGAGTCATTATCCGAGGCTAATTAACATAATATTACCATTATTTGTACTTCGTGAAATATATTGTATCATTACGAGAAGTAGTTTCCTTTATTCTTATCATTACGAGAAGTAGTTTCCTTTATTTCATTCTTATGGCCATTGATCAATTTACTTGCTTTCTAGATTAAATTTTATATTTTCGTATTTTATCAAAACCATATTTAAAAACCACCATTGATGCGTTCGGCCTAGTACGTTGTTGGTGATATATCTTAATCTACTTAAACGTCTACATATTGTTCTCTTTGGAATTCTACCCCAACCTTGTTGGGTTACTATATTTGACAACGTCCGTGTTATGCCATTAAAAGGTATAATTTGAGTGTATCAGCTACCCATATCCACTGCCTTTTGGCTCAACGCATCAGCTACCACATTAGCCTTGCCCAGATAATAAAAAAAGGTAATGTCATAGTCGTTGAGCAACTCCATCCACCTACACTGCCTCGAATTTAGATCTCGATGATTGAACACATGCTGAAGACTATGATGATCCATGAATATCTCACAATGGACTCCATATAGGTAATGCCTCCAATCTTCAAAGAAAATACTACCGCCGCGAACTCTAAGTCATGAATGGGGTAGTTCTTCTCATGGACCTCCAATTGCCTGAAGGCATACGTGATCACCTTACCCTCTTGCATCAACACACAACCCAGACCAATTCGAGAAGCATCACAAAAAATGGTAAAGTTTTTACCCTCCATAGGTAAAGCCAAAATTGGAGCTAAAATCAATAAATCCTTGAGCTTTTGAAAGCTCTCCTCACACTCATCGGATCACTGTAAGGGCACATTCTTCTGAGTCAAACGGGTGAAATAGGAAGCAATAAATGAGAACCCCTTCACGAATCGACGATAGTAACTCGCTAAGCCTATAAAGCTCTGAATCTCAGTCACTGAAGTAAGCCTAGCCCAATATCTAACAGCCTCAATCTTCTTGGGATCCACCATAAGCCAATCCTTAGACACAACATACCCAAAGAAAGCCATGAAACTGAGTCAGAACTTACACTTAGAAAATTTGGCATACAACTTCTTCTCCTTAATAACCCAAGTACTACCCTCAAATGCTTCTCATGTTCTTCCTTACTACGAGAGTACACCAAGATGTGATCAATGAAAACAATCACAAACAAATCCAAGTAAGGCTTGAATATCCCATTCATCAAATCCATGAAAGCTATGGGGGCATTGGTAAGCCCGAAAGACATCACCAAGAATTCATAGTGACCGTAGCGGGTCCTGAAGGCTATCTTTGGAATATCGTCAGCTCTAATATTCAAGTGGTAGCCCGATCTCAAATCAATCTTAGAGAAGACTGACGCACCACAAGATGATCAAACAAGTCATCAATGTGGGGTATCAGATGGATACTTTTCCAAATAGTAACTTTATTCAACTGTCGATAATCGATACACATATGCATAGAACTGTCCTTCTTCTTCACAAACAAAATAGGAGCACCCTAAGGGGAAACACTAGGTCTAACGAATCTCTTACTCAACAAATTCTTTAACTGCTCCTTCAACTCCCTCAACTCTGCCGAAGCCATACGGTAAGCTGGGATAGAAATAAAATCAATATTATGATCCGGTGGCATACTGGGTAAGTCTATGGGAAAGACCTCCGCAAACTCACTAACTACTGGTACCGACTCTAAGGAAGGAGTATCCGCACTCGTATCCCGGATATGTGCAAAGTAAGCCAAACACCCCTTATCTAACAACTTCTTCGATCGAAGGAACGATATAATCTTCTTAGGAGTAGGCTAGGAGTACCCTTCCACTATAATCTCAGAATGTCGGGCATAGCTAACGTGATTTCTTAGTGTGACAGTTCAGAATAGCGTGATAAGTAGACAACCAACTCATGCCCAAGATAATATCAAAATCTACCATATCAAAGATCACCAAGTCTACCCACCTACCATAACCCATAAAAGTAACTATGCGACTTGATCTACCACCACAGAATCTCCGACCGGAGTAGACACAGGAATAGGCACGTCAAGTAGATCACAAATCATATCCAAACCCAAAGAGAGAGAGATGTGGACACATAGGAGAAAGTAGAGCCCGAATCAAATAATACTGAAGCTGCCCGGTGATAGATAGAAATATTACCTGTGATAATTGCATCAGAAGCCTCTGCCTCTGGCCTGCCAGGGAAAGCATAACAATGAAGTTGTATAACCTCGGACTATGTGCCCCCATCGCTACCCTGACCCGACTGAGCTCCACATCTCACTGCCTGACAACTACCCTTACCAGATTGATGACTACCTCTCTCAGATTGATAACCGCCTACGCTAGGTTGTGCACCACCCTACCTGAATATCCACCTCTACTAACCGAAGGTGCTGGAGTCCTGGGAGTCTGAAATCGGGAACTCTGTTGAGTCCCACTCTATCTGGGTCTAGGACACTCTCTCACAAAACATCTTAGGTCACCACACTCATAGCAACCCCTAAATAACCTGGGCTGCTAAACGGATACAGAAGAACTCGAATACCCTTCACGATCTACAGGTCGAGGATAAGAACCTCGTGAAGTCTGTCTGGGACAAAATCCACCATAACTAGAAGGACTACCAGCTAAAAGTTCCAATGCTGACTGAATGTGATGGCCAAAATGATATTGATGACTCCCGCCCACGTGGCCCCTACCCCTAGAAGTCGAACCACTAAAATTACCGAATCGGCAGATCCTCTTATCATCACTTCTACCTTTAGCCTGAATACTTGCAGACACTCAACCTCAGTAATATGATCAACCACAGACTTGAAAGAAGATCCAAACGCCACTAGCTATAAGATGGCCAGCTTCAACGGAAGCACCAGCCCCTTGACGAACCTTCTCGCTCTCTCGGCCTTGGTGGGCAGTAACTGAACAACATAACAGGCCAAGGAGCGAAATAGGGACTCATACTCTACGACTGGCATCCCTCTCTGCTCTAAATCATTAAACTCATATCTCCTTTTGTCCCCTAGAATTCGGGGAACGTACTTCACCAGGAAGACCTAATAGAACTGGGTTAGAGTCAAAGGAGGCGACCCAGCTGGTCGGCACTCAATATAGGACCACCAGCACATCTTTGTATCCCCACGCAACTGGAAGAAAATATAATCAACTCTATGTGACTCCACCATACCCAACTTATGAAGCGTCTCATGACTATCAATGATGAACTCATAAGCATCCTTTCCAGGGGTGCTATAAAACTCATGAGGCTTCATCTTGGTGAACCACACAAACAGATCTTGCTCTTTATGAGTCATCACTGGGCCAACAACAGGCCTAGGAGCAAAAGTAGGCGGTGGAATCTTATCAATATATGATGCAATAGCAGCGGCAGGATGTGCACTGTGGGTCTGATACTACTCAGGACTCTGACCTCGAACTCTAGTTTGAGATCCATTCGGTGTAGCTAGAAGGCCACCCGCCTGGGTCAACCGCTCAAGAAGGCTCAAGATGTGAACCATAGCATCCTGTAGTGCGGGAGTAGCAACAACCTCGGGTTGATCCTAGGCTGGTCCCAGCTCCTCCTCATCCATGGGCTCGTGCTCATGCTCAATCTTTGGCTCAAGCGATAATGATGTGGCTCAGGCCTAGCCAGCCACGGGTTCTCCACCCCATGTCGGTGCTTTCCCATGACCTCTACCTCTACCGCGACCTCTAGTTAACCATGGCCATTGTCTCTGGCAGCTGGTATTGTCACATCATCTCTCGCAACCATCGCGCGATTCCTCACCATCTGTGAGAGAATAGGAATAAAAGTCAGATACCAATTTGAATAAATTAGGACGAAAGGAGTGAAAGAATTGAAAGTTTCCTAAATGTCTTATAGCCTCTCGCAGATAAGTACGGAGCTTATCGTACTGATCGACAAGACTCAACTAAATATTGCACTAGCTTGTACCGGTGAACTTAAGGCTCTGATACCAATTTGTCATGACCTAACTCGTGATTTGTGCGAGTACCCACACTATCCCCCCTAGTGGGCAAACCCTTCCCTTAAAAATAAATTATTTCACTTAAAATTCAACATGCGAAAGTAAATAGAGATAACTAACTGTCTAAACTCATATATAAATAGTGTGTAATACTAAATACACATAACCCCAAGACTGGTCTAAAATCATACAAGAGCCACTAATAACAACTACATAGTCTGATAGAGAAAATACAGTCTCATAAACTAGATAATGCTGTCTCAGAATAAGAAAGAAGACAGGTAAGCAAGAGGAGCCACCGGGCTGTAAATCATGCAAGTAGCTCATCCTAGAAATCTTTGGTCAAGGGCCTCAGATCCTTATGAGGTTGTGATATCGAACCAAGAACAAACTCTACACTCAAGAAAAGTGCAACATGTGTAGTATGAGTACAAACACATGTACTCATAGGTATCATAGGCTGACAATGACTAGTTGACATATATAAATAGAAAGAAATAGACAAGTAGATCACATAAGCAGTCAAGAACAAGTCATAAAACATGTCAAGTATAAGATCAGATGATAAGAATAGACCGCCAAGTCAACATTCAAGACTAGGTGAATGATCTGAGTGTAATGCGATGCAATGTAATGCAACTGCAGTGAGCTTCCACATAGGCCCTTCTCTATGCAAGGAGCTTCCCCACAGGCTCTTTTTCACCATACATATATGTTAAGAGCAATTCCCAATAGCCTTGAACCATAGGGGACCCGCGAAGTCCATGTACACTGTAACACTCCATAAATACGAATTGCGTGTAAATGTATCAAATGAGTATTATTGAGACATATTATTTGTAAGAAGTCATACCGAAGTGAATTTGGGTAAAAATAGTCGTTTGAAATCAAGCATAAGATTTGATAAAAATCGTCTAAATCTGGGTATTCCTGAATTCCAAACTAATTACGTGAACATATGTTTAAAATTTGAGAAAACTTAAAACAGGAAAGTTGTAGGTCTTTGAAATACCTTTTCGAACCATATATTATGGAGCTCAAACAGAACTCTTTTCTAGGAGTTATGCCCGTTTCTTGGTCAATATGCATTCTGAGCGAGCTGGCTTCAGGTGCACTATCGCGCGCTGGAGGCAGTGTTACTGCCTTTCCTGCACGATCAGCTACGCGGTTGGGCCTCCTGCTGCATGGTCGTGCACCGGGAATGACTCTTTAAAAGCTAACTTCATTATAACCCTTCCCCATTTCTTTTCTGCTGACTTTTTGGAGGAAAAGAACCCTAAGGACCTCTCCCAAACTCGAATGTAAGTTCTTCCTCAAACCCCATTGGCTTTACATCAATCTAAAATCAAATTAACCCTAGTTCATCCTTCAAAACCATAGATTCTTGAAAATTGAAGAGAGAGAAGTTGAAGGAAACTTTGGGAAACTTCTTAAAGGTATGTTATATGATTCTTACTGATGTTATTAAGAGATTTAAACTAGTGTAATGTATTACAAACATGGGAATCCATGGGTGATTAATAGGGGATTCAAGAACACGTTTTTGGACACCAAAAGCCCTAACTTCAATAAGGGTAGAAACTCTTAGAATTTGGTTAAAGTTCTAAACTTTATCATTATTAATCATTGTATAGTGATTGTCGAACCTCAAAAAGACCCATTTGGTAGCGTTTGAGCGAGAATTGAGGTATGTCTATTTTCAAAATCTTTTTTTGAAGTATGTTTACTTTCTTTTGAAAACGTATTTGGATGTATGACCATTTTCAAAATCTTTGAAAATCCTACTTGGTCGTTTGTACAAGTTGAAACCCTAGTTTGGTGGTAGATCTTTGTTGAACATATTTTTGAATTAAAGGTGATATTTGCAAAAGTTCATGCGCGTAAGGGTCAAGCCAGCATTGAACCTTATAAGAATTATAATATTGTGATGAATGTTTTTTACCCCATTATTGGATGATTGAATTTATTTTATAAAGATTGAAGCATTAAATGTGTTTTGCCTTTGAATGGGTTTTCTTGAACTTGAAATTGAATAAGTGATTTGAATAAGGTTTCTAAATGAGTACAGACTTGAAATAACTCTATTATGAGTAGATGACTTAAGAAGTGAATTCGGCTATAAGCCATGATTGATGATTCGAACAATCAGCCTTGACTTGTATTTCTTTGTGTTTGGGCTTGTATGGGCAAGCTGTGCTAGTCTAGAGGACGATTAGCCGTTATGGATCCTAACGTATCTCTTTGAGCATTGTTGTATTAGTATAGAGGACAATTGACCTCTATGGTATGTAGCCTGGTGCATCTGTTGTTGTGCTAGTCTAAAGGATGATTAGCCTCCGTGGAATAATAGCTCCAGTGAATCGAATGGTTGTTCGTCCGTGAGTTGTCATGTGTTGATCTTTTGGCCGCCTGTGAGTGGTTGTGGTGATCTTGAGCTTGTAAGTGAAAGACTTGATATTGTAAACGATATGATAAGTTGAAATTGATATATTCTTGTGTCTTTGGCGTTTACTAGTGATTTTACTAAATTTACTGGTTTCTGTATCTCTGGGATTTTGAACTGTTTTCATTGATACTAGTTTACTAATTTTACTATATTATTTTGACATGTCAAATATCGCCCCTTAGACACTCACTAAGTACACAGTACTCAAGCATACCATTGTTGTTTTTTATGGTGTGTTAGGTAGCATTGAGGAGTAAGTTCGTGATATGTGTGCGGACTAGGAGAGCTTGCTACTTCCAGACTTTTGGTGAACCCACACCTTCGCCCATGGGACTCCCTTTATTGTACATATTTCTTTTAATTTTTAGGTTGCATCCTGAAGCAGACTACTTCTTATTCGTTTCAGAGGCTTCATATATAGATGTTGTTTTGTGGGTATTGGTTGGAGTCGTTGTTCAACTCGCATAGGTATTACTACGCTTTGATAATGTATTTATTACAGACTTCCGTTGATTTTATTTCTTAAATTATAAGCATGAGTTTGTTTAGTTATTTTATAACCTCTTTCAATTATTTAATGAAAGATTATTAGAAAGGGACTTGACGTTATCGATTTATAAGGTGCTTCTGGTGTTGTTCATAGCAACAAATGTATGTTTACGTTTAGGGTCAAGTTTGGAGTGTGACAAACTTGGTATCAGAGCCTCGGTTAAGATATGTCCTTGGATTGTTTGTAGAGCAGTGTCTAGTGGAGTCTCATTTATGCAGCCTGGACACCTATATGGAGGTATGACTACCAAGGCATGCTAGAGTTTCTTACTCTTATTGACTCTAGATTGTGCTATAGAGCTTGAACTTCTCTTTAGGATCGTTCTAACATATTCGATAATTCGTGCCTCGCATAAATAACTTTAACTCGTGAGGAGGTTGCTAACTAAGAAAGCAATGGTGCTTGTGGTTCATCATCTGGTAGACGAACCACTAGGATCACTAACCGTACTGCTACTCAGACCAATGTTAAGGCTGAGAATGGGAATGGAAACCAAGTACCACCTCCAACTCCACCTGCTCCTGTGGCCCCTGCTGCAAGTGTGACTGAAATTGGGTCAATGTAGACTACAATCTAGATGCTCACCACCCTAGCGGCATCTCAGCAGCAACGTGGAGTTGGGGATTCGATACTTGGTGGGGAAGGAAGACTTAAGCACTTTCTAGGCCTGAGTCCGCCCAAGTTCTTTTGTTCGCGAGAGAAGGATAATCCCCAGTACTTTATAGATGATACTTTAAAGGATATAAAGGTGATGGGTGCCCATAGTTCTAAGGCTGTAGAATTCGTAACATACCAATTAAAAGATGTTGCTTATGCTTGGTCGAATTATGGGAAACGGAGTGGGGGTAATGATGTTGTAGCTCCTACTTGAGCTGAATTTGAGAAGGTGTTTATGGATAGGTTTCTGTCTGATGAGGAGTAGTTTGCTATGGCTACTAAGTTCGAGAGGATCGAGCAGGGCACCATGTCTGTTCTTGAGTATAGTTTGAAGTTTTCTCATTTGGGAAGGTATGTTATGTACATGATTCCAACAGAAAAGCATAAGTTGAGTAGGTTCGTGCGTGGTTTGGCACCACGTATTAATTCTTCATGTGTTGCTACTGCCATGTTCCTTACTTGCACTTTTTCATCTTTGGTCGTAAAGCAGCTTTATGGTTTGACTTGTAGGGAGACGGGTGAAGCCTCTAATGCTATGGCCACAGGTATCCTACTTATTTGTTTTCTTGATGTGTATTCGTCAATTGATCCGGGTTCGAATCCTTCTTATGTGACTTTGTGCCTTACCCTTGATTTTGTGTGGAACTCGAAGAATTGTTAGAATCCTTTTCATTGCTAGTGTCCCCGTTATTACTTCTAGAGCCTAAAGGGACTGTGTAATTGTAGTTAAGGGTCATGACACTACTGCTGATTTTTTTGAATTAGAGATGGTGAACTTTGATGTAATTATCATAATGGACTGGCCTCCCAAGTGATTGAAACTCTAGGCTATCAATCAAAATAGTTAGGATTGAATTTCTTGATGAACTCATTATAGAGTGGAAGAGTGGTATTGTTAAACCTCGACGTAGACTTATTACATATCTTAAGGCTCGTAGAGTGAACTCGAAAGTAGGCTGGGCATATTTCAGTTCAAATCGAAAAAACCGACCAACCTAAACTTTGTCTAATTTTGTTTTCGATTTTTCAGTTTGTTTGGCCTAGTTCGGTTTTAATTTATGGGATTTCTATAATTTTTTGGTTCGGTTTTTAGTGTATACAAACTCTAATTCGGTTAAACCGAAAAATAGAAATTTAGCAAGCCATATTTCACATAAAACATTACATATATACATAATTTATTGGGTTCACTTCACATATTACATATATACATAATATATGAAGAATGAGGCCAACAGAGAGAGAAAATGGAATTCTTTGAGGGTGGTTGCTTTCTCTGGGTTGTTGTTGTTGTTGGTTGCTTTCTCTCTTTGGCCTATGATTTCTTTGACCCGATCAGATGTACTAGTTATCTAGTACAGTTTCCTATTTCCTATGAGCATAGCAGACATCGCTTTCGTTTTAGCTTATGTTTGTTAAAAATTGCTAGAAATTGTGTAAACTCTTACTTGTGGTTGTGAGAAATTTTTCATATCTAAACCGAACAAAATAAACCGAACCAAAATTTTAAAAACCGAACTGAACTGAAGTTATTTCAGTTCGGTTTCGGTTCCCATTTTTTTACAAATCGAAAATTTAAAAAAAAAATTGAATTTGTGAAATCGAACCGAACCGACCGAATGCCCAGCCCTACTCAAAAGGGGTGTGGTTACCATCTAGTTGCCATTAATGATGCTCATGCCATAATACCCTCACTTATTCCCTATTCCAGGTATGTGCTGAACCTTCTGGTTATCGAATCATAGCGAAAGTGTCGATTAAAGGTGTGAATTTCTTATTTTGACATTTTGGCTTGTTTGTTGTAGTTGTGGGAGTCCTTATGAGGACCATATGGTTATTGTTAGGGTATTAACAGAGTCTTATGATGGGATAGATTGCAATAGAAAGGAGCTCTAGCGAAATTGTTTTGTAAACATGAGGTTTAGTGAAAATCTTAGGCCATAACTTTCATTCGGGGATGAATGATCCTGGGAGGGAGATAATGTAACACTCCGTAGATATGAATAAGGTGTGAATGTGTTAAGTGAGTATTAATGTGACATATTAGTGGTAAGAATTCATACAAAGGTGAATTTGGGTGAAAATAATCGTTTGAAATCAAGCGTAAGATTTGATAAAAATCGTCTAAGTCTGGGTAGTCCTGACTTCTAGCCTAATTACGTGACAATATGTTAAGAATTTGAGAAAACATAAAACATGAAAGTTGTAGGTCTTTGAAATACCTTTCCAATCATACATTATGGAGCTCAAACAAAGCTGTGTAGTAAGAGGTATGCCTATTTTACTGGTGACTACGCAATCTGCACGATCGCGCACTGTTGGCAGTGTTACTGCCTTTGCTCCATGATCAGCTGTGCGGCCACACATCGGGAATGACTCTTTTAAGGCCTAACTTTGTTATAACCCTTCCCCACTTCTTTTTCCCTAAGGACGTCTCTCGAACTCTAAGGTACGTTCTTTCTCAAACCCCATTGGTTTTACATCAATCTAACATCAAATTAGCCCTAGTTCATCCTTCAAAACCATAAATTTTGAAAATCGAAGAAAGAGAAGTTGAAGGAAACTTTGACAAATTTCTTAAAGGTATGTTCTATGATTCCTATTGATGTTATTGAGAAGGTTTATACTAGTGTAGTTTATTAGAAACATGGGAATCCATGGGGGATTAATAGGGGATTCAACAACACAATTTTGGACACACAAAGCCCTAATTTTTTTATAAGGGTAAGAACTCTTAGAATTTGGTTAAAGTTCTGAGCTTTATCATTATTAATCGTTGTAGATTGATTGTTGAACCTCGGAAAGACCGTTTGGTAGCGTTGGAGTGAGAATTGAGGTATGTCTATTTTTAAAATCTTCTTTTGAAGTATGTCTACTTTCTTTTGCAAAGGTATTTGGATGTATGAACATTTTTGAAATCTTTGAGAATCTTACTTGATTGTTTGCACAAGTTGAAACCCTAGTTTGGTGGTAGATCATTGTTGAACTTATTTTTGAATTAAAGGTGATATTTGAACAAGGTCATGCGCGTGTAGGATCAAGCCCGCATCGAATACAAATTATAATATTGTGATGAACATGTTTTGCCGCGTTATGGGATGGTTGAGCTTATTTTGTAAAGATTGAAGCTTTAAACGTGTTTTGCCTTTGAATGGGTTTTCTTGAACTTGAAATTGAATAAGTGATTTGAATAAGGTTTCTAAATGAGTACAGACTTGAAATGCCTCTATTGTGAGAAAATGACTTGAGAAGTGAATTCGGCTATAAGCCATGATTGATGATTTGGCCAATATACCATGACTTGTATTTGTTTGTGTTTGGGCTTGTGTCCAGTGGACGATTAGTTGTTATGGATCCGAATGTATCGTTTTGAGCATTGATGTGTCAGTCTAGAGAATAATTGACCTCCGTGGCATGTAGCCTGGTGAATCTATTGATTTGTCAGTCCAGAGGACATGACCTCCGTGGCGTGTAGCCCGGTGCATCTGTTGCGCTAGTCCAGAGGACAATTAGCCTCCATGGAATAATAGCCCCGGTGAATCGAATGGTTGTTCGCCTGTGAGTTGTCATGTGTTGATCTTTTGGTTGCCTGTGAGTGGCTATAGTGATCTTGAGTTTGTAAGTGATGTAACAGTTTGCATTTTCACGTGCAGGGTTAGCGCTCGAAAAAGCTACTTCGAAATCGTTGGTGCCCTTTCGGACTTTGTTTTAAAACAATCGCCACCTAATTTTTAGGAAATTAGGAAAATTAGTTTTGAAGGGTTTATTCATACATCATGAAAAATCCTTCTTAATATAATGTTCTAGGTAAGGGTTCTGGTGATCCCCTGGAGAAAGTGTTAAGCACCCTAGTAGTAAGGATCCGTACTATACGATTGACCTTCGAATTCCAATGTGTGAGTATTTGCATGAACTGTTTATTTGGTGTTTATTTCGCGAAAGAAATTTTGTCATTTTGCATATAATTTTTTGAAAAGAATTGAATATATTCCCTTTACATATAGGGTATTTAGGTTCGGATTTATAATATCCGGATATAGTTAGTTCCTTTAATATATAAGGATAATGTTAATTTTTGTAAAGGTAAAAAGCCTTATAAAAGTTTGGGATAAATAAACTTGTTCATGCTTGACTCACACTTGGTCCGGGTTGATCCATTTAATATGTTTCTTAGAACGTCCTTATCAAAACTTTACTTATTTATAAGCAGTTTACGCGGGTTTAATTGACAAGAGTTTGTTTATATAATCAAAACTAACTTTTGATCCTGGAACTTATCTTAAGAAGCAATTTTTTTATGATATATGAATAACATTTTTTGTCATGGGTTTAGGCCCAAGTTTATGCTCTTTTTTCTACAAAACGATTAAGGTCTGTTGGGTTTTGGCCCAAATTCTCTCATTTTTCTTCGGTTACTGGGCTAAGCCCAAAACATATTTGCACTTATCTTTTTTTGCATAATTTGGTTAAGTAGGGCCTAAAAATCTAATCTTTGGGATAGGCCTTAGCCCTAAAAAAAACGCTACTTTTGTTTGCCTGAACTATTTCCAGAAAATGCGTATGTTTTGATACAAATATGCCACACATTGCATATGATTTAGAAATCATTTTGCCTTTGGTTTGTAGTTTAAAAGGAAAGAACTCACTTTTGAAAGACTATCATTTACACTTTTTTTTTGCCCAACTGAAAAAAGGACTTTTGAAAAACCAAACTTATAACTAGAAAAAAATGTTTTTGTTCGTTCAAAGTGCTTAAGCCTGGTCTTTAGAAAAATGATAGCAACGTGTATATATTAGTGGGTCGAAACTAACCCTCTATTTCATCTTACCGTTTTTAGCCGCTTTTACTCTTTTGGAAAATATTTATATTAATCCGAGTTTTTGAAAATCACGTTGGGGCCTAAGGTCAAACTAAACGGCATATGCACCGTTCACCTAGGATGCCTAGTCCAAATATAAAGGATTCCAATAATAATGTGAGTTTTTTTATAGTCATACAAATAGAACATTTCAACCAAAAGGAAACTGGCATACTGAAATTGAATGAAAAAGAGATGTGTTAGGGGTGTACCAAACCTCTTAAAAAACCATTTTTACCCATGGTTGGGCCTTCATGCCATTCTTACCCATGTCTGGGCGTTCAAAATATTAGCTTCCCTTTCCCTTTCTTGGACTTAACAGTTTTTTGAAAGAATATTCCTATTGGGCCTTTGGCCTAACAGGCTGGTTGGACTCTGGCCCAAATAGTTGTGCAAAGAGGAAAAGGGGAAAAAGGAAAAGGAATCGAATTAGTCTATGTTTGATGGATCTAGTACTATCAGAACTATACATATATATACATATACATATACACCCTATTTGATTGCAAGTGCACAACTAAAGACATGATCACACACTATTGCTTCACTGGAAACTCCAAATCACACCATACCAATGGGAAAAGTTGTCACCACCCTTATTCCCGACACCACACAAGTTCCAAGGGTTTCCGTGAACCCCAAGCATGGCTGGATATTGGGGAGTGGCTAGACCTATTCCCCAAACCTGCTCAAACTCTCAAAAACCAGTGTTGCCATAGTATACAACCAGAGTCTCAAAGTTGTGCACAAGCATCATTTTATGGGAAGTAATTTAAATACAAGTAACATTAAAATGAATTCAAAATCATGACAAAGACTGAGGCAGGTATTGTAATACAATGAGGCACATAGAATATGTATAACAATTTCAAGGTACTTAGTCAAATAAGTGGCATGGACAAATCATACTCTTTTATTTGCATATACATACTGCCTATGATTGGCCTAATTTATATTTATATATATATATAAACACACACACACACAGAGTATACCTATGATACACACATGGTATGTGTATACCAAGTATATACCATGTATAAATTTCCCTTCATTTTTATTATAAATTGTATATATATTCGATGTATATCCACACTCTTATGTGTTCAACTTTTAGGCCTCAAGATCATTCTATTTACTCAATTGAATCCTGTCCCTTATAATCAGTGTTCAAGGAAAAAAAAACCAAAACTAATTAAAATATAACTTTAACTCTTGTACACATCAAATAAGTGACTTATCAACCTCATATGTTAATAGCCCTAATAGCAGGAAACTGGAATTGCTTAATGTGACCACAAAAGCACAATAGAAAAGTGTAGACAAAGAGGAAAATTTTATGACTTGTAATCATCCAAAACAGGATTGGAGCACCAAAAGGCCTGGACAAAATAACATCACATGAACTGGGACTGTACAGTTTCATATTCTCAGGAAAGACAATAGAAAAGAATCTTTGTTTCAATACAACAGTAGTAAGAACACATTACAACACGGCTTCATGTAAGTCACCACTTGAGGTAGACAGGAGAAGGGATCAGCTATGTATGTCAACAAATCCCCAGAAGAAATGGCATGAAGTTCAAACAAATCTTTACAGATTCAGATTCTCTAAATTCTAACAGGATACTCATTATCTATAATCTTAAACCAGTTCACTTCTCTTTAAAGGAAGGCGAAGATCACCCTCTAGAAACAACCAGTTTTCTTATTCTTGAGTTTCTAAATGCCTCTAGACCTTTCAACAAACTAGTTTTCGTAACCCTTTTTATCTTCAACCCTTTGGTAAAGTGATGGGATTTAAGGAAGCCAATATGCCTTCAAGACAAGAGTGTCTCCCATGGTCTATATGCTGGTCATGAAACCCCTCATTTGGGGGGTAGATACTATGAGTCAAGCTGGGCTTGACTCTTCTCTGCCCCCTCTTTGAGGTGTCTTGAAAAGACCATCCTAAGCCAAGTGGTCCACACTGCCTTTAAGAATACTCACCATATCCCCAATAATCAACATCAAACCAATTCCAGTCTAACACTATTCATTTTTTTAGAACACATACACAGTACTCAATATTTCATCCCCCTGATTCTATATATGACAAGATTTTAAAACACACTAATGGTATAGAATCAAACCTTACTAGACAGATCAAAATTTTGTCCTTTTAATCTAAGTTATACTATAATGCCCACTGAAGTCTAGGTGCCACGGTTTAGGTTCAAGAAGTAAAGGTTCTTACTAATTTTGGATTAACTAAATGCTTTTTCCTTAAGTTCAGACCAAGATTAGTTCATCAACATGACCAAGTCCACACATAAATACATCACACCAGCTTTAGACATATTCCTCAAGAAACAAACAGAAAAGCAGACCACTCAAACTTCTTAAAAAAAAAAAAAAAAGGAAACATGAATTCAAACACCAAGTGAGTAACTTACCTCTTTAGGACTTAGTTAATGGCAGTTTTGACTCCCCTAATCATGACAAAGATGTGACAGACACTTACCCCTTTATTTTGACTTAGTTTTAAACAACATGAAATCTCAGGAATTCCTCCAAGGCATGACAAACCATCCTTGACCAATCCCAAGGTGTCAATGAACCCCACATTCATGAGAACAAGGTCTAGGAAAATAAGGAAGCCTCAGGGTGCTTAAAGAGGAACAGGATAGGGTGAGGTCATCACCTCCCCATCCCTTTCCTAAACCTTATTTTCAGTAAAAAGGAACCAAAGGCCCCCCTGGTCACTACCTCCAGTTCATGCCTAAGCTCACATTTTACTCTCCCAAGACAACCCCAGCCCCCTTTACCTTATTCTCACACCTAATGGCAATCACCAAGAACTTATGGACAAGAGTAGTTTGACACTGCCCCCTTAAACTAAACTTCATCTAGACCTCTAATTGATCACATAAGTTAACAGCTTCTACAATTCAGTTTAGGGTACTAATTATGCAAAGCCAACTTGAATTCGTTTAGACACTAACATTTGAGAAAGTTGAACATTTAAATCACTTAAAAGCTTAAATTCAGACCGAACATCTACCTCCAGGTTCAAAACAACTCCTTTTCCAACTGATTAATCATTTTCAAGTGGTTAAGGGCTCATTAGGACTCAAACCATCTTTTTAATCCTCTTATACTCCTTTTGAAAATTCAAGCATGAACTAGATATAGAAAAGAGAATGGCTGATAATATGAATGTAAAGACTGTACTATATTCAAATGAAACAAAGATGGCACATAATCCTGCTAATGGCATATAGGTATTCTACTTCATTTTAAAATGATATCTACCACTTTAAGGACCTTTATTAGCTCCTAATGGACCCTTTAATAATCTGTTATCTCATGAATGATCTTGAATCCCAAAACTTCATTTTTTAGACTTCTCTTTATTAGCTCCTAATGGACCGTTTAATAACCTGTTATCTCATTAATGAACTTGAATCCCAAAACTTCATTTTTTAGACTTCTCTATCATATTCTAGGATATTGCTGATTTAAAATTATCTTTAATGCATAACATACAACTATTCAGAATTATTTGACTAATTCAAGCACATTCAAACGGACTTAGGAAGTTTCAAACCCACACAAATGAAAGCAGACCCCTAACTCTAAATGCCTTAAATACTCACCAAAGACTCCCATTGACATGCCTAGGTTCCTCAAGCTTTGTACAACCTGATCATGATCTTTTCTATTTTTATCCCAATCATAACTTCATGTTATCTAGTTGACATTAGACAAGTATACTGACCTATGAAAGAACAAATTTAGGAAATCAAAATTTCATATTCTTGTTCAAGCAAAAACAACTACCTCAAATGCTTCAAATAGATCATCACAGTCCTTCAATGTTCTAAGGCATTCAAATAGGATCATTGTTGATTTAAAGTTCATCAAATTACTATCATGACTCATATGATCACATTCTTATCATATTTAAGTATTGAACAGCCAAAATAGAAAACCTCAACATCCAATAGAGTACATGAAGTCTGTTTCAACCATATTTGAAACTCATACACTCAGTCACATCAACAACTTCTTATTAGTGTCAACATATGCTTTGAAAATAAAGGAAGTAATCCCCACATCTAAATAAGCTAATGAATCTTAACAGCACCTAAGCAGTTCATTCATTTAATTGAATCAAAAGACAACACAGCAATCAACTAACATCAACAAACCACTATCATAGAAAACTAACTACTAAGAAGTACTAAAATAAATAAATAAAGGATAGAATGTTACCTTTTAATGGTGCAGCCTTGGTCAAAAATGAATTTGAAAGACCTTTTGTGCTTCCAAGACCACACTCAGCCACAAAAACTCAAAATAAAAGAAAAGATAAATTTTTTAATCTCAGAAAAAACCTCAAACTAGTGAAGTCTTTAATAAATTTTACTAAAGAGGCTTGAAATCTGAAGTTTTTAGCCTTTCTTTTAATTTTCTCCAATTTTTGACCTTTGAAACTCTTGTAAAACTTTAAACTTTCAAAATCTCAAACTTTTTCTCTCCAAAAGGACCTTCCTCTATGTGAATAGAACCCCAAAAATTGTTGAAGCCTCAAAACCATCGATGTGGGACAAACATATTCCCCTAAAATGAACTTTAAAATCAGATCTACGTCTCAAATGACTCCTCAAACATATGAACGGCCAGATCTGAACCTCATTTGGTTCGATCCAGCCTTTTCAAACCCAACCAATGGAAATCAAGCAAGGTACAATAACAAAACGTGTAAATCACAGAATAATAAAGTAAAATAAATCAAAAAAGAAGATTCACTACCATGTTTGGACCATATCTTCACGAAACCAAGTGAAACATTAAATGTTTAACTACTATAGACATGTAAAAGTTGTGTACATCTGCTATGCTTTATAAATTTGCCATTTTTGGTGGAGAAAGGGGAAGGAAAATATGAGGCGGCGATTAGGGTTAGAAAAAGATAGAGAGATAGAAACGGGGCTTGCGAGGGGGGGGGGGGGGGTTCTGGAAGAGGAAATGAAATAAAGGGGGGGGGGAGGGGGGTATACCCCTTTATCATTATTAAGTGGTTTGGGCCGGGTACCAGCCTGGTTTGGGCTGGACTCGGTCCAGACCTTAAGAAATTAAAAGGGGCCCTTTTCTTTTGTATACATATATGTATACTAAGTGTATACATGTATATGTATACCTCATGTATATATATATATATATATATATATATATATATATACACCTAGTATATTTATAAAGATAATTAAAGATTAAAATTGATAATATTTTAATTATATACAAAATTAGGACATAATTATTTTATTAAAATAGTTTTAAAATTGGCCAAATTGTTTTAATGGGCCTAAAATTCCGAACATGGCCCTAATGGATTCTGATCCAACTAATTACTTCAATTATGGCCAAATTTGGGCTTAATTGATTTTAATTTAGCTGGCCATTTCAATTATGTCCATATTTGGCCTAATTAGCATGTCTTAAAAATTAAATTGCATTAATGACCTTGATTAATTTAAGCCAATGAATTTGGTTATTTCAATCAAAGCCATTAAGAGGCTAATTTTACAAAAAATGACCCCAATTTCCTGAACCATGAATTGGTCAAATTAATTGTGGTCATAACAAAATAATTAAATAATTTAAAAATCAATTTGTAAGAAAGACCACTTAATTAACTAATTAAAACATTTATAGATAATTATAAATAAATTTCGATAAATCACACAATTATGCAAAAATTAAAGATTAAAGGGTGAAATGGTCAATTATTTAAATTACTCAAACTTCATGGATTAAAGGGAATAAATTATTTGCTAATTTTTATTTTTTGACAATTTAACAATTAAATAATGATTATTATCTTAAAAAAATGCCCATTTTCTTTGATTGAATCAAATAAGTATCTTATAAATGTCATAAAAATGCCAATTAATTTTCTAAAAAATTTTGTGATGTCATGAGAGACCTTTCACCAATTTAAAGGAGCAAAATATTGCTCTGAGAAATTTTATAAAAATTATTTAAACCCTTTAAGGTGCATAGCTTATTTTATTTATTTTCTAAGGACTCTAAGTAATTAAAGTAAATTATGGGAGGTCAAAAATTAGGTGTCAACAACTGCCCCTTCAGTGTTCAGGGATGGCAGGACCATCCCTGAGCAACGAAATTTGACTAACCCTAATTTTTGACTGATTCGGCTCATTTCACCCTTTATCTTTTCATGCAATTTTCACATACGTGGTCGGACCCTGGTATTTGGGTTTCCTACATATCTCAGGTTATATGAGAATCCAGGCCAGTTATAGTTTGACTCAACTAAAGACTTTTAAGTGATTCAGAAAGAAAGTCCTGAGACCCTCCGTGTTGTGACTGGGATTTTTCAGACGACTGTTAGAATGTGACCGATCCTATGGTCTTGAGTTCACCTACATATCCCTGATCTCGAGGAATCAGGTCATATCTAGTTTGACTCGCTGGAGAATAATATGTACCTTATGCAGGAATACTTTCAGATTTCCCGGTGTGTGTCCGACCGGTCGCGATTTTTTTAGAAAAGAAAATAAAAACAAGGCAAATTCTGGCTGAGTCTGAGTTCGGATCGCTTCCAAATCCTGGCCGGAGAGTTTGACTCTGATGGGCACCCTATTTTGATCGGCTGCGTAAGAAAAAATTCCACGTTTGCTCCGCAATTTGTCTGGATCTTGTTCAGCAAGCCGGATTCTTTTTGGAGGCTGTGTGCCTTTCCTTGGATTTGACAATATGCAGATGTTTTCACAGAATTTTAGATGAATGGCCCTCTTGTTTATTTGTATGAATGGCCCTCTCGGCTTGTTTGAATGAATGGCCCTATTGGCAATTTGTATGAATGGCCCTCATGGCTATTTGTATGAATGTCCCTCTTGGCATGTTTGAATGAATGTCCCTCTCAACAGTTTGTATAAATGGTCCTCTTGGCTTGTTTGTATGAATGAATGGCCTTTTTGGCTTGTTTCAATGAATAGCCCTCTTGGCAATTTGATATGAATGGCCTTTTTGGCTTGTTTGAATGAATGGCCCTCTTGGAAATTTGATATGCATGGATTGCCCTCTTGGAAATTTAAATAGACGAGTGGCCCTCTCGGCAAAGTAAATGAATGGTCCTTTTGGCATGCATATGACAATTATGGCCCTTGGTTGGATAATCTTTCTTTCGTCCATTGTATTGGTTGTTGACCCTTGTGGTCGGATGTGCCCTTTTTGTGCTTGTTATGACCCTTTTGGTCGTATATATCTTTATGTTCATCAGTCGTGACCCTCTTGGTCTGGTATATCTTTGTTGTTCACTCTTTGTGTGACCCTTTGGTCAGATTCAATTTTACGCTCATTTGCTTTGTGACCCTTGCGGCCAAATGTGTTACCCATTTTTTGTCACGACCCTTTTGGCCTCTATCCACTGGGTTAAGTTTTGCCTCCCGTTTTTGCTATGAGTAGACTGAGTGGCGGCGTGCTTGCTTCCCTGTAAAAGAAAAACCTGCATCCACAGAAAAATTGTAAGTTTCTTAAGAAGCCTATTAGCGTGGTTATCTTCCCAGCTGGTATCTCCTCTTGATGCTCCTTTGAACCCTCTTGGGCTCGGTATTTTGAGAGATGTTCCTGGGATGTAGTTATGCTACATTTTTTGAAAATTCAGAGTAAAAATTTATAAGATGCATGTTATTTTTTTCTTAAAGTAAATGTTTGTTTCCTTTTTACGTGTCTTAGCGTGTGTTTTCTTCGAACAAGGTTTTTCGATTCTTCCCGGAGGTATGATTGCTGACTTTCTTACTGGTAGAATTTTTTAGATCTTTCTCAAAAATTCTGCCCCAATTTCAGGACTTGCTCTAAGCGACTTTTGTCTTGTCTTGTTATGCAGGAATTTTTGAGGTCCCCTTAAAAATTCTGCCCCAGTGTATTGCTTTACTCTGTCTCTTTCTTTGTTGACTGTTTCTGATTCTTGTGCCGACTCTTACAATCTTGATCTTGTTGACTTTTCCTGCCTTATCGTTTCTTTTGTTCCTAGGGGTTTCTTGGTTTTTCTATCGTGATGATCGAGCTCGAGAGCGCCTACCTATCCTATCACATCAGGAATTTAGGTCGAACGTAGTTCAGAATACAGTAATTGAGTTTTGGTTTCACTAATAAAGCGACCGGGTTCGGTATGGACTGCCTACGTATCCCACTGTGGGGAATTCAGGTCATTGCGTGGTTCATTACATAGATGATTCATTTTCTCCTATTCCATTACAATGTACGATTACAAGCAAAAAGTACGATTACAAGGAAATAATAATAAGATTACAAGCAAATAGGATCCTAAACGTAGTATTTCTTGAGCGCATCTATATTGATGGCTTTGGCCCACTCTTGTCCGTCCATCTCGACTAGGACTACGGCTCCTCCTGAAAGTACTTTCCTGACCATGTATGTTCCTTTCCAGTTCGGCGCGGATTTCCCTTTATATTCCTCTTGGTGAGGGAAGCCTCGCTTGAGTGCGAGTTGTCCGATCTAGAAGAGTCGTGTTCTGACCCGCTTGTTGAAAGCTCAGGACATCCTTTGTCTGTACAGTTGTCTGTGGCAGACTTCTACCATTCCCTTTTCCTCTATCATGGCCAATTAGTCATAATGATTTTTAACCCATTCTGCATCTTTTAGCTCTGCCTCTTGGATGATCCTGAGTGAAAAGGTTTCCACTTCTGCGGGTATGACTGCTTCAGTACCATAGACAAGGAGGTATGGGGCGGCTTTAGTGGAAGTTTGGGTCGTCGTTGTATATCCCAACAGAGCATAAGGAAACTGCTCATGCCAATTCCTGTAGTTGTCAACCTTTTTACTCAGGATTCTTTTGATATTGTTGTTGGCAGCCTCTACGGCTCCATTCATCTGTGGCCGGTAAGCGGTAGAGTTTATGTGGGTGATTTTGAATTGCTCACAGATATCTTTCATCAAATGACTGTTCAGATTGGCACCATTGTCGGTGATGATGGATTCCTGCACACTAAAACGACATATTAGATTATTTTTTACGAAGTCGGCCACGACTCTCTTGGTAACTTATTTGTGGGAAGTTACCGCTACCCATTTAGTGAAGTAATCTATGGCGACTAAGATGAAACAATGTTTGTTAGAGGTCGGAGGCTCGATGGGTCCTATGATGTCCATTCCCCATGCCACGAAAGGCCAGGGCGAGCTCATTGCATGTAATTCCTTAGGAGAACCTTGATTAGATCCCCGTGTATCTGACACTGATGGCATTTTTGCACGAATTTACAGGAGTCATGCTCCATGGTCATCCAATAATATCCCGTCCTCAAGATTTTCTTAGCAAGGATGAATCCATTCATGTGGGGTCCGCATGCTCCTGCGTGCACCTCTTTTAGCAATTTTGTAGCCTCTTCGGCATCCACACATCTGAGCAACCCAAGGTCAGGGGTCATTTTGTATACCACTTCTTTGTTAAAGAAGAAACTATTAGCCAATCTCCTGATGGCCTTCTTTTGATTTGCTGAACTCTCTAGGGATACTCTTTTTTTTCCAAGTAGGCCTTAATATCGGCATACCATGGGTAGCCATCTGGCTCGGCCTCGACATGGGCGCGGTGAGTCTGTTCTTCTCTCAGTGTGATCTATAATGAATCAATGTGGGTACTCTCAGGGTGCTGGATCATAGACGCTATTGTAGCCAGTGCATCTGCGAACTTATTGTTATAGCCCGTATTTTGTACGTTCGGATAATTCAAAGTCGTTGTGGAAAGTTAAAGGCGAGACCATTTTCAAGGATTATTTTAATGTAAAAGTTGTGGTGAATATTATTTATGACTATTATTAGTATAGAAATATTGAGAGAGGCAAAGGGCAGAAAGAGAAATTCACAAAATGGGCCGTGGTAATATTGTGGAAGACTAGGGTAAATCGGGAATTTCACAAAGTGTTCAAGAAAATTTTAAAATGGCACTTTGGCTATGTGACATAAAAAGTGGGCCCCACCCATGGCCATGTGTCCATGTTCTTACTTAAGGGCCAAAGTTTATATAACAAGACAAGTGGGTGTATTTGTTATTTCAAGAAATTTCTAGAGAAAGAAAGAAGGACCATGTGTTCATATTATTTGTTATTGAGGGACTAAATAAGAATATAGAAAGTGGTGGAAAGAATATATTAAGAAGGCATGCTCATCTTTTCACATTTAGAAAGTTCAAGAAAACTTAAAGAGAAGCAAGGAGCAAAAGGGGACCATTCGGCCATGGTGTTGGCCGAACCAGTCCATGGAAAAAGTTGGCCAAGAAAATTGTTCTCTTCTAGTTTCTATACCAATTGAAAGGCCCTCTTTAACATGGAAGAATTGTTGGAACAAGAAAATCATTCAATTGTGCAAATCCATAATTCTAGCCAAGTGGGAACTTGGAGGGAAAAGGTAAGAACCAATCTTCTTTTATGTGTTATGGACATTTGGTACATGTTGTAGTGTGTAGAGATGAACAAAAGTCATGAAAATGTAGGTGTTATGTTGTAGCCGTGCATGGTGTGTGTGTGGCCGTGTATGAGTTGTTGTATGTAGGGATGACGAACCAATTTTATCTAGTATCTTGGTTGTTGTTGTAATGCATAGGAATGGATGAAAATTTATGGAAATGTGCATGTGGTTGTTATGGCCGAATAAGAGGTAGTGTTGTGTAAATGTGGTGAATTGGTTTCTATTTAATATTTTGATTATTGTCGTATAGATTCTACAATGAAAAATGAAAATTTAATGGTTGAAAATAAAGTTGCGATTGTTATGGATTTTATGGTGAAAATGAAGGTTTGGTAACTTGGGAGTAAAGTTGTAGTGGTGGCCGTGTAGGTGGGTATTGTATGGAAGGAAAGAATTAATTTTACTTAGCATTCCAATTGTTATTGTAATAGGTTTTATGATGTTAAATGAAGATTTATTGGTTTAAAGGGAAATGGAAATCGTTTGTGATTATTGGAGAAGTTAGTGTAATAATAGTATGGTTCTTATGTTTGTATGAAAGGAATTGTAGTGTGTGGATTGTGAACGTAACTCATGGGTTTAGAGGTAAAGGATGTGGTTGGAAGATTGTAAGGTTGGAATTGAATTGAATTGAATTGATTGAATTGAATTATATGACAAAGGTTGTTAATGTTAGAATGCACATTGTACTAATTATTGAAGTTGTAAGTATGATTGTTGGTAATGTTATTGATATTTTGGCCGGGTTAAATTCTCGGGTTTGCTGTTGTTAAATTGGCCGAGTTAGATTCTCGGGGAGGTTGTATTTACAGGGGAAGTGCTGCCGAAATTTCGGCAGAATATAATGAATTTATTTGAAAGAATAAGACGAGTATATGTCGATGAATCTAATGATTATGTCAATTTTCTTGAATGTAGACTAACAAGTACGGATAAATAAGCGTAGCTAATAAGGCGTGGCACAGGTATGTGAGGCTTACTCTTCCCTTCTTTGGCATGTCTTAGATACAATTAAGGTATAACATGATTTGTACTTGGGGGAAACTCCGCTCTTACGTTCCGAATATGCATATGATTTTCGTTGGCTTCACGATGTAACACTCTTCATATGGTTCTTAAGTCCTATGTATGCTTTCATTCCAAACATTGTGTAAAGAATTTTGTTCCTAAGGAATCCTATGCCTAGAAATGTCCGTAATTTTTGTAAAAAGAATTGGCTTACTTTGAGACGTTCGTAGAAAGTTTGGTAACGTGTAATGACTTGGATTTTCATAGGCGGGCTCGAAATGATTTGATATATGACTATGGTCTCTACGATACTTTGATATACTTATGATGTTTGATATGTCTCCGAGCACCGTCCGAAAGATTTTGATATGACTATTGTCCCGATTTTCAAATGACGATTCGTTTACTTCATCGAGTCTCTGGAAAATGATTTATGTGCATATGGTTTCTCACTACTCTGCTCGTGCCAGCCTCAATATGTCCTTCACTGCGACCCGGGCCAGGGCATGTATTCGAGCACCTCACCGCATTGTTCACCGCGTCCCTCACCGAGGGCCGGCACGTTATATTTACCGCGTCCCTTGCTAGCGGGCCCGGGGCATGTTATATGATATGATGATATGGGGGAGGTGGCCAGGATGGCATATAATGATTCCTTTTTTACCGCGTCCCTCATTAGAGGGATGGGGCACGTTACATGTACATGCATATGATATGATTTTACTACCGCGTCCCCACTGGAGGGCCGGGGCACGTTACATGCATACAGGATGATTTTATGGAAATGACATGCACGATATATGTTTTCAAAGGCAAGTCTTACGTTTTTTTTCTGTACTCTTTATTTCAAAGATAATTCCGCTTATTGTATTTCATGCTTCACATACTCGACATATTCCGTACCGACCCCTTTCTTCGGGGGCTGCGTTTCATGCCGCGCAGGTACACCCAGGTGAGCTAAAGATGTTGGCAGAAGATGTTCTAGCGAGATTGGCGAGCTCCATATTCTCCGGAGTGCTGCCGAGTCAGATTATTATGTTATGGTTTCATGTTCTGTATTAGAGACTTTGCAGACAGCGTCGTGGGTGTCAGATGTCGGTTATGTAAGCGGCTATGTAAGCCGTGTATTATTATGCGTTGTATTAAAAGTTTCATATATTACAGATTTTATTTAGCTTGGATAAGATGAAAAGCATATTTGACTTTCCGAGAAATTTCTGTTATGTATTTATGTTATGGCTAAGGGCCCTGCGTGATTACGAGTATTACGAGCGTCAGTGGGTTCGCTCGGCTCTAGGTAAGGGTCGGGTGCCCATCACACCCTGCCGGATTTAGGGTGTGACACTTATTATGAGCCCTTGGGGTATGCCTGAAGTCAATACTCTCAAATCTTCTGCACAATCTTTGTACTAGACTCACATATGGGAATATCTTATCATTTTTGGTTGCCCAATTTCCTTTTACTTGATTTATGAGCAAATCAGAACCCCCGATTACTAATAACTCATGTACGTTCATTTCCAACGCTATCCTGAGGCCGAGGATACATGCTTCGTATTCCGCCATGTTGTTGGTACATCTGAAGTTGAGTTTTTCGGCCATTGGATAATATTGCCCTATCTCTGATATCAACATCACCCCAATGCCTGATCTTTTGTAGTTGATTGCTCCATCGAAGAACAGTCTCCAGCCCGAGTATGGTTCTGCCATCTCTTCTTCCATTGCCATCAATTTCTCGTCCGGGAAGAAAGTCTGTAATGGTTCCAATTCATCATTGATGGGACTTTCTACCAGCATAGAATGGCCTGAATGCCTAGAAAACTGCTGTCTTTGTCCTCCTCTAAAATCACTAGTCGGACCCGAAGATCTAGCCCTCTTACTATAACCCCTGTCGTGCTCACGCTCTCTTTTTTGTTGTTGTTGGCTTTCTTCCAAATTCTAGGCATGGGCTTGAATGCGAGAAATGTCCATACCATCTTAAAGTGACACAGTTAAGCATTTATCCATCAAGCGCGGCCCTAAGCCACTCACAAACCAGTGCACTCGATCACCCATATCCGCTACCATGGCCGGAGCATACTTAGCCAAAGAATTGAAGCGGAGACTATACTCTAAGGCACTCATACTTCCTTGCCTAAGATTCAAGAACTTGTCGGCTCTAGCCCGCTGAGCCTCTGGGGGCAAGTAGTGATGAAGGAAAGCATCAACAAATTCTTGCCATACCGGGGGAGGTGCATTGACTCCCCTAGAAGACAACCAAACCCTATACCAATGAACCGCTATATCCCGTAGTCTATTGGAAGCTAGATCTACCCATTCAACATCGGAAGCATGCATTAACCGAAGCGTCCTCAACATTCCATCAATAAAGTTTTGAGGGTCCTCATTCGGCTTTGACTCAAATAATTTCGGAGGGTTTAAGGTAATAAATTCATGGGCTCTAGCACTCACAGCTCTATCTCCATAACCCATACCCTGCGGCTAGGCCTGAGCAGCAACCAATTGAGTCAACAAATGAATGGCCTCTTTCATCTCTTGGCCCGAAACCTCTGGTGGAGGAGCTGGGGGTGCTGGAGCTGGGGCTGAGGCTCCCTCATGCTCCTCTGAAGCAGGTAATGAGTGGGAGGACCGAGATGGAACCTCATTCTGGGACTCACCCTCCTCTATATTCGTTGGCGGTACTCTTTCAGCCCGTCTTTCTGTCACTGTCTTGCCCTTTTGGGCTGCTATAGCTTTTCTCTTTATAGGCATTTCTGAAATACATAACACACGGTTAAGAAAAGAGAAATCCTTATACCATAGCTCTATCGCACGATCTATGAAGAAAGAAGGTCATTCATTCCTAAAATGCCCGCAGCTTCCTGTTTATAAGTGTGGTGCGCAACACACCCATAAACAAGACTCTACTGGACACGGTTCGTAGACACACCCTGGGACGGAACAGCTCTGATACCACTTTTGTCATGACCCAATCGGAGGGCCGTGACGGGTACCCGGAGCTAACTAGGTGAGCCACTTGACTAACTTACAAACTTATGAATCATTAATACAATTTCTATCGGGCTAAAACACTTTTATATCAACATCATCAACTATGCCCATTTACATATACACAAGCCGACAAAGCAAGAAAAATGATATACAAAAATATGAGACGATAAGGCTAAGAGACATCTAGCTATACACAACTATCTACGGGCCTTTAAGAAGAACATGTAGCATCATATAGACGGGACAGGGCCTCGCCATGCCCATATATGTATATACACAAAAGAATAGTACCAATAGCTGCAGCTCTGAATCAAATGGAGCTCCTCTAAGCAGTCTCTGGATAAGCAGCCTGAGGATTAAGTGTCTCTCCTCGTCCACTGCGCGGCATGACGCAGGTCCACAAACAAAAGTACGTCGATGAACAATGTACTGAGTATGTAAGGCATAATCAGTAGTACAATAGAAGTATGAAAAATAGCATAAGATAGCAGAGTCATGAGATAGTAGAGCCAGTTATACCTCCAGCGACGTTCATCATATTTACTTACCCTTTTTCTAATGGGAACCATCCATTACATACACTTACATATATAGTAGTACCATACCCGACCATAAAGGTTCGGCGTTTTGCATACCCGACCATGACAAGGCTCGGTGTTATAGATACCTAGCCCTGCCAAGGCTCAGTGTTATCCGTACCCAACTGTACTGGTGCGCGCGCGATAGATATCATACCCGGCCATATAAGCTCGGTGTTACTTAATAGCCATATATATATATATATATATATATATGTACTAGTACATTAGTATCGTCAACATCATCATCATCATCATCATCATCACTTTCGTTATATCTTTCCTTAGAGGATCAACTATCATAGGATGGAAACAATGGTATCATGAGAATATCAAGAACTATGAGCCTTAGTGATTCTAGGAATGAAGTCATCATGGAAGACATTATAGAATTCACGTGAAGGTATACGACAAATGGGAACATGCCTTAAGAAGAAGGGTTAGCCTTACATACCTTTACGTCTTCTTAACTACTTAACGTTCACCGCTAACGCTTGAGAAATCTACGTTTAAAAGGAATCATACCATGGTTAAGCCGTAAAGACACTCTTAAGTTCAATCTAGAATAATTCATGAGCTAACGAAAATCGAGCAGCATTTCCCTTATTTCATCGTCTTCCGCCATATTGCAAAACAACTCCCAAACAACTATAATAACATCCATAATATCATAATCAAGCAGTCATATTCAATTAAGTCTCCACATTCATTGTCATATTCAACTTATGTCACTAACTTCACACCAACCCTTTGCACAATTGTATACAACACTTCCTTGTCATCATAATACCCTTCATAACAAGATTATATCTATAGCATACTAATAATCATGACTCAAGTTAGTTTGCTACTCAAAATATCATTAAATCTATATTTGAACTCCATCTTCTATTTTCTTCCCCTATCCAAGTTATTCAACAACCAAGAATGCTTAACAACATGAAATAGATGTGGAAACTAACCTTTTATCTCATAGGAATGAGCTTTGGATCAATTTATCAACTTGAATGAAACCCTTGCTTCAACACCCAAGAAATTCTTAAATCCTACAAACCTTAGTAAGTCTCCCAACACTTGAATACCTTGATTCTTGCTATTTGATCTTTGATTTCTCTTGGGTTTGAGTGGAATACGCTTGGAAGAAGTTTCTAGGGCTTTTAAGAGTTTGGGAGAAGTGGGAAATGAAAAATAGAAACAAGGGTCGTCCATATATAAATAGAGAAAAAACTGACCCGACCCGATTATACGGCCACTTATGCGGTCCGTATAAATGGACTGTATAATTCCACCATGGTTTCACCCATCTCTTTAATGGTTATACGGACCATCTATACGGGCCGTGTAACTTATACGGTCCGTATAAGTGGTCGTATAACCCAAAAATTTCCAAAACTTTCTCTCGTCGATTCGATCAACCTCCAATCCTTATGGAAACTTATTGACACTTATAAAACACTTCATTAACCATATAAGAGGCCTATAGCTCCTTCTCAAGACATTACTAAATAAATATTAGCTCAATTATTACGAAACCTTCTCAAACATGACTTACACTTCACTTCCTTCAACGAACTTAGTTTCACTTATTCGCATGACTTCAAAATCTTATGGTGCACACTTTAAAGTTATCAAATTCTGCCCTTAATCTCATAGGGACTTCATGTTCATGCTAACCTCGTGTTAGTCTACTCACAACGCAACAATCCGAAATCTCCGAGATGTAACATTCTTTCCCCCATAGGATCATTACTCCTCGAATGTTAGGCTCTTGGGGGACTCTAGAAAAATTTTGCCAGAGTTTCCCCTGTAATATGGCACTACCATCCTCTCACAGCAACCTAAAATATAACGCCTCAAGGGGCTACAACAACAACATCAACAACCATGGCCACACACGACCAAGAAAACATCGAAGAAAGCATTACATACCTAGGGACAACGGCGTCTCTGCCTGAGTCTCCCTGAAAGGGGAAATAAACGTGGTTACCTAAACTTCATGTCTTCTTCCACCTCCCATGTCATTTTCACTCAATTATTATTTCTCCGTAAGACTTTGACTGAAGCTACATCTTTGGTTCTAAGTCGCCGTACTTGCCTATCTAGAATGGCAATGGGAACTTCTACGTAGGATAATTGCTTAGTGACTTGAACATCATCTACCGGTACAATTCTGGAAGGATCTCCAATGCATTTATGAAGCATCGATACATGGAAAACCGGGTGGACTGACTTCAAATCCGAAGATAGATCTAATTCATAAGCCACTTGTCCTACCTAGAGTACAATATCATAAGGCCCAATATACTGTCACACCCCTACCAGGAGTATGATGGGCTCCGACCCGTAGGCCGGGAACCACCAGACTTATCCGTTACTTTGAACATTATAAACCATAACTCAAAGAACACCTGCACACAGAAAAGGCCCAACATAGGAATATCCGATCATTCAGCACATATGTTCATATATGGACCGACAAGGTCGCCACAACATAACGTATATCATAAAGCCGGCAAGGCTAACAGTAAAGTATCAAAAGCTCAAAATAAGGCTCACAAGGCCACTGATATATTATACAACAATAGGAACTGGTGGAGCTATAAAACATCTAACTCTACACACACGTCTACGAGCCTCTATATATATTACAAATGATCATAAGGACAATACCAAATAGACTGCAGCTCCAAAGTAAGTGGAGTGCTCCTGAGTATTCGCTGATAGAACACCTATGGGTCTAATCCATCTCCCTGCCTACCTGCGGGCATGAGCGCAGCGTCCACAAGAAGGGACGTCAGTACGAATAATGTACTAAGTATGTAAGGCATGAATAACAACATAATATAGATATGAAAGGTAACATGGAATAAGAGAGATAACCTGTACATCTGAATGCCTCATAAGGCGGATGTCATGCATGCATAGCCTTTAAAAAAAAAAAACATTTTTATACATATGTATAGTACCATGCCCGGCCATTAAGGCTCGGTGTCATATATATAGTATCATGCCCGGCCATTAAGGCTCGGTGTTATCATCATTAGCCCGCGTCCGGGGCAATATCATAACATGCCCACTGCAGTGGTGTGCACATCTACGTGCCATGCCCGGCCGACTATAGCACGGTGCGGTGCGAGAAAATACATACATATATATAAAGCATGCATGAGAGCCCAATCAAAAGCCATAATTATATCGGAGTGACGTAAGGTTGGTAGCCTCCGATTATATTATGGAATAATCATCATCGCTCTATCTCACCTTGAAGGAACAATTATTATAAGGCGAGATCAACAACAATGAATAAAAATCAAGAAAATCACAAAAATAACTCAACATTCTCATATTCACATTGAAATCATAAGCTTGGGACTTTTAAACAGGAAATCATCATCGTCGTCGTAATCACCATAGAAACATTCTCATCTTTAGCATCGTCATTAACATTGTAAAAACATGTCCGTTGTTATTGTCATAAAAGCTTATAGAATCATAAATCTTTGACTCGGAAAATAACATTTTGGAAAAACATTTATGGTTTATCAAGAAAGAAGTCATGCCTTTGAATCATGAACTCTAACTTTTGGAAGTAAGGAGGTTATGAAACATATGTAGGGAATTATAACATAGGAGTTTCTAGAAATAGGATCATCGTCATCATAAAACATGTTTATCTTTAGCATCATAAGAACTCTATAAATCATGAATCTCTAGCTTTTGAGAATAAGAATATTCTTGGAAAACATTTATGGATTCACAGAAAGGGATCATGGGACATTTGGAAAACACCTATTGGATTCATAAGAAAGGAATCATGCCTTTAGAAGGAAGAGACTAGCCTTAACATACCTGGAAGATAATTTCTCGATTTCCAACTTACTTCCTGTCTTGCAATTCAATTAAGATCATTCGTAGCCTCATAATCTACATATACGACCATTCATACTATTGTTAGGCTCATCATCATACGCTCGTCTTAAACCCTTAATTTAAATCCATTTAGAATTTGCCAAAATTCGGGCAGCATCTCCCCTGTTTATATGCCTAGCCTGAAATCACAATCCAATAACCAACAATAACAACAACAATACCAACATCACAAAAACATTATCAACACCAATAGGCTCCATAAAACATCCCACACGATGTTTTCCAAGTTTCTCAACTATCCAACTTATTATACGACTATTTAATAACTTTATCTCCGTAAATAAACTGAAATTAATATTAATAAGGAGAGATTCGTACCTTATTCTTTCTAGAGCAGCAATATCTTCAATATTTACTTTGAATCCAAGCCAATTCCAATGCAAGACAAAAGTATAATCGTGACTACACGTTGTCCGGACCTCGACTAATACTCCGCAACTTGAAATCTCTCAAAATCCTTGCTTTTATGTTATATATATATATATATGCTCTCATATGTGGCTAAATTTTCTAGAGCATTTGGAAAAAAAAATTGTGAAGAAAAAAAAAATGGGGTTTTTCCCCTTATATAGCGTGCCAAAGTCGGCATCCACTGTAGCAGCACTGTAGCAGCGGGCCCTGCTCTGCCCGTCTAACTTGTAACGTCGATAATTCTCTATTCCGGCATCGTATCGATGAGCGGTTTATTGCATGGGAAACTAGACTTGACGAACTTAATTTTAAGCTTTTGAAACACCTTAAAACTCCCCATATACATAGAGATATACCCCTCCAAAGTTGGCCCAAAATTCTGTCCTTAATTCTGCCAACTTGTTCCAAATTTTCGACAAACTTATTTTCGTTGATTTGCTTGGTCCTGGAATCTTCCACAACTCCTACATGTTATTTATCATTTATTATACTTGATAATGGTCATGTTCTTGTGTTTCAAGATTGTCCTTCCCGGTTACGACTTACGAGATCGTAATTCATCCTTTACTTCATTGTTACATACTTCCCATTGCTTGTACCTTCCAAAACTTCATGGGACGTCTCCGATACTGTATTACTATGGTGAAGTACATGGCATGCTCATGCTTTGAAAGTGTGGGGTGTAACATTCTCCCCCCTTCAAAAACATTCGTCCTCGAATGTTGAGGTAGAGTTCGCTCTGAGGTAGATGTCAATGTTCTTACCTGTATTTTTCGGTATTTACTTAACTTAATTGTAGTCTTACTTTCTCATTTAAAATGAACTTATTCAAATTACGCAGTTTACCCTTCTTCTTTTGTAGCCGAAATTTATGCCCGTACTCAAGGTTGTCCATTTTCTTATTATCTGTCTATCTACTAACTCTTCATGCTTTATCGTTCTCATGGTCTCTTCAGCCTCCACCGTTTATATTCCTATATGCTCTTTTATCCAGTACTTACCATATACGTTTATCCAATTTTGATCCCATCTTCTTTTTATTCAAAATTCCTGTTCTCTTCGATTTCCACGTACCTTTCTTATGTTTTACAGATGTCCCAGGCCTTTGTGTTCTTGGAGTGTACTTATTCTTATTCTTCCTCCCTGAAAGATAAATTCAAGACTGGTCACATTTTAGCATCTTTTGCTTTCTATAGCACTCGAATTAATCTTTGTGGTACTTTATCTTTCAATTAGTTTAACACCGAAATGTCTCGCTTAATTTCTCTTTCCTTCAATTAGACTTCTGGCACTTGGCTAACTAACGATAATTCTTGTACTTATATCAAGAACATCTCAAATATTTTCTTTAATGATTCCTTTCCTTCAATTTACTCTTAAAGTATCTGATCCTTAGTTCGGCTAATAAATTAGGGGTGAATTCAGAAGTTTGTCGAAGAATAACCAAGATTCCTAGTCATGCAGCAAATTCGGATCTTTTTATTCTTTCTTTTGTATGTGACCTTCATCTGTTCCTTTTCCAATAAGAGCCATCATGTTTCTTGTTCCACGAGGTTTTATTGTCACCCGATTGTTCTAATCAAATGCGATATCCTTTAATCAATTCCTTTGGGGCTCTCCTTCTACTTTTAACCTTTGTCCGACTCTCACTTAATAAGTCTTTCCCATAGTCTGACGCACTTATTTATCATTTTGGTTTATTAATCAAGCGGATCTCTTGATTCTGTAAATGTCCATCTCCTTTATTTATATCCTTGAATCCTTTTCTTGCGATCTTATCTTTGTCTACTTTCATGACTTCACGTTTCGTTGACTTAGTCCCTCCTGTTTCACAGCCCTTTATTTCTCTACTAGTGGACAACTTTCTTATTTAGCGGTGGCACTTTTCCTTTCTTGCTTCTCTAGTGCTACTTTAGATTATGCTCTTAGTACTAATCGATTTTATATACATATCATTCCATCTCCTTTTTAATGCTTTTGTCAAACTTCTTAATTCCTTACAATGTCATCATAGTTCCACCTATAGTAGCGCCCAGATGGCTTGCAATAGCATTTCCTTGCTAATGGCTTATTATTCTCATTAATTACTTTACTTTGGATTACTCATCCAATGCATCAAAAATACCATAGCCAAGGGATCTATATTCAAATGGGACTCCATTCGACCCATACAACAATCCTCAGCACCATTCCTTATACACTTGTATACAACATTTTCTTATCATCATTGTTATCCCTCAAAACAAGATTTCATAACAAGATTATACTTACAACATACTAATGACCATATCTCTAGCTAATCTACTATTCAAAATATCTTCAAATCCATGGTTGAATCTTTCCTTCAATTTCCTCTCCTCAAATCTTAACTTATTTACAAAATGACTCATAAGCATGAGACTAAAATAAAATCTTACTTAATCACAACTTCCTTTCAATACGAGTGTGCTTCCCTCTTTAAGTCCTTGGCTCTCCTATACTAACGGCTAATTGAGACTCAACTAGCTTTCATTCTTCTTCAAATATTTATTGTCGTCCCCATGCCATTTTACTAGCCATTTCATCAGGACGATTATTTATATAGTCCTATGACATATACACTCATGATTTGACATAAACGATGACTTATGATTTCACGACGCAGGAGATATTTTCTAGTCTCAGGTAATACTGCTATCATGCTATCCATAGGCATACTGTCTTCCTTTCTTTTAACGATCATTGAAATTCCTAAAAATATTCCTCTTTTGAAGCTCTCACCTCTTACAGTGCTACAATTTCTCTTTACTAATCCCAACTGTCCCTGATACTTATCCTTGGTCACTTGTATGCCTTCTAACTTCTTCTGTTTCCTTTTTGGGGTACGTTTGCTACATATTTAATTGTAACCAAAAATTTCTCTGGTACGAGCGATTCGAATCATAGCCCGGAACACAACGTATTGCATTGACAAAACTTATTTCCTTGATTAGCTAAACCTTCATGCTCTGAAAGTGTGGGGTGTAACATATACCGAGGACTAAGCTTGCCCTTTTTCCAAATATCATGATGCCCTTCATTGGCGGCACCTTTAAGAATATCAGTCCTTTACTTCGAACTCTAAATCTCGTCGACAATTATTTGCATAAGATTTTTGACAACTCTGAGCTGCTAATAATCGATCCCATATAAGCTTGACCTTTTCCATAGCTTGCTGGACCAAGTCCGGCCCTATCAATTTAGTTTCTCCTACTTTGAACCACCCAGTTGGTGATCTACACTTGCGCCCATATAGAGCCTCATACGGGGCCATTTGTATGCTAGAATGATAACTGTTATTGTAAGAAAATTCAATAAGTAGTAAGTGATCATCCCAACTACTTTCATAATCCAACACACATGCCCGTAGAATATCCTCAAGAATCTGGATAGTACGCTTAGCTTTCCCATCAGTTTGTGGATAAAATGGTCTACTAAGATTCACTTGAGTCCCCAAACCTTCTTGAAAAGATTTCCAGAAATTGGCTTTAAACTGTGTCCCTCTATCGGAAATAATAGATACTGGGACACCACGGAGTCGTACTATCTCTTTAACATAAAGCTTTGCACAATCTTTGGCTATATATGTATTTATTTGGTAGGAAATGAGCCGACTTCGTAAGCCTATCCACAATTACCCATATAGAATCATATTTATGCCTAGAACGAGGTAAGCTTTGCGATTTAATCCATATTAATCACTCCTCATTTCCAAGTTGGAATTTCCATAGCTTGCAACAATCCACCGGGCTTTTGGTGTTCAATTTTCACTTGTTGACAGTTAGGATATTAAGCCACGAATTTCGCTATATCTTTCTTCATACCATTCCACCAATATATGGATTTAAGATCATAGTACATTTTCGTTGCCCCGGGGTAAACAAAATAACGGGAAGAATGGGCTTCTTTCAAAATCTGATGACGTAATCTGGCAATATCAGGAACACATAACCTGCCTCGACATCAGAGAACTCCATCTCCAGAAACCTCAAAGGATGACTTTTTCTTCTGAGGAAGGGTATTTCTGTAAAGAAATAGCATGGGATCCTCGTATTGGCGCTCTTTCATCTCAATTGCTAGTGGCTAAACAGCTGAATTCTGAATGGTAGCTCCCATATTGGCCGAGTCCATTACCCAAAATCCTAGGCAAGCTAACTGCTAGAGTTCACGAGCTAACTCTCTTTTCTCTGGCTGAACATCAAATAAACTCCTTATAGATATATGGCTAAGAGCATCAGCTACTATGTTCGCCTTCCCGAGATGATATAGGATGTTAACATCATAATCCTTCAACAACTCCAACCACCGCCTTTGCCATAAATTCAATTCTTTTTGCTTGAAAACATACTGAAGGCTCTTGTGATCCGTATAAATATCGACATGGACACCATATAAGTAATGTCTCCACATCTTCAATGCATGGATCACCGCAACTAACTTGAGATAATGGGTTGGATAACTTTTCTCATGTTTTTGCAATTGCCTTGAAGAATAAGCAATCACCTTACCATGTTGCATCAACACGCAGCCTAACCCAACACCCGAAGCATCACACTAGACAACATAGCCTTCCGATCTGTCGCACCCTAATTTCCGATAGGGCATGATGGGCACCCGACCCTTACCTAGGGCCGAGCGAACCCGCTGACTCTCGTAATACTCATAATCATACTGGGCCCGCAAAACATGACATAAGTACATAATGAAAAATTTTCAGAAAACAAACATGCTTTTCATCTTTTTCAAATCAAATAAAGTCTGCAATCGCATACAATCTGTATATAATGCACCACAATACATCGACTTATATAGCCGCTTGCAAAACAAATCTGACATATCATACACTCGACACTGTCTACAAAGTCTCTAACATAGCTCCAGATATCATAACATAAGCACTCTGACTTGGCAGCACTCCGGGAGAAAATGGAGCTCGCCAATCCAGCTGGAACCTCTTTTACTCATCTGTATATACCTGCGCGGCATGAAACGCAGCCCCCGAAGAAAGGGGGTCAGTACGGAATATGTACTGAGCATGTAAAGCATAGCATACAGAAAACGAGGTCATAACCGAAGTAAGGAGTACAGAACGTGAGCATAATAACCAGAATACCAAGGTGCTTGCATCTGAAACACAAATCGTACAACAGAGGTACTGAAGACACATATAATAATCAGAATGCCAAAATGCTTACCGTAACACATCATAACATCATAACTTATCATCTGAGCTAACATTAACCGATGTGGGATTCGCCTAAACCAACGTGGGATTTGCCTAAACCAATGTGGGATTTGCCTAAACCAGTGTGGGATTTTCCTAAACCAATGTGGGATTTGCCTAAACCAATGTGGAATTTTTCATCATCATTGGGTTTGCCCCACCATTGGGTTTGCCCCACCACTGGGTTTGCCCCACCATTGGGTTTGCCCCACCACCGGCCCTGATACCAACAGATCACATTCCAAAATCCATACATATAACATATAACGTAGCATATATACACAGTACCCGGCCGAAAGGGGCTCGGCGTACCGGACACATCATAACACCATAATACATACACAGTTCCCGGCCAAAAAGGGGCGCGGCGAAAAATGTAACAACAGAATGCACGAGCAGAATCATAAGTAACCAAATACAGTTTAAAACATTTTCAAAGACTTAATAGGTTAATCGAAACGAACCATTATTTAACAGTAGTCAAATCAGATTTTCTTCCGAATACCACTCGGGAACATATCAAACCGAACTTCAGAAACCATAGTCGCGTACCAAAATCACATACATAAAAATCCTTATTTCAGACCCAACCGATAAATATATAATCATACTCGGGGGTCGGAAAGGTAGTCATATTGAATTCTTCAAAAGCCATCAGAGCTATACAGAAAAAGTCACGGGACACACGGACGAGCGTCAACCCAATCCGGGCCCGCCTATGAAAATTAAAGTCATCATACGTTATAAGATCACTTGCGAACATATCAAAGCCATCTGGTTCTGTCTGTGAAAGTTACGGACGTTCGTAGTTACAAAACTCTTTTGAAAACAGAACTTTTTTTGCAACATTTGTAAACCAATCATACAGAGACATATAAACCATAGCCTGACCACATTAGGATGCCAACATCAAGAAGCAAATAAGCATTCGTAAACCTGCTCGGATTTTACAAATAGAATTACCCCCGAAGCTCATAACATATCATAACTTAGTCATATCTAAGACATGCCAAGAGAAGGAAAGGTAAGCTTTACATACCTCGTTTGCTTCCTAAGCTAATCCAACTCAAGTCTCGGCTTCTCAAAATCTACAACAACGTCATTAGACACCCAAACATTAGTCATAGGCACCTTGGAATCCCATTTTAAGCTCGCACTTTATTTACAGAAATTTGGGCAGCATTTCCCCTATAAGTTCAACAACCCCGAGAATTCAACTCGGCCAATATTATCAACAACAATACCAACAACCATTCCAACAACATCAATAAGTAATTTCAAACGCATTCTAACATTAACAACCTTCATCCACATAATTTGATGACATTTCATTTACCTTCCATTTAACTACATACATTCAAATCAATATCGACGCTCACATATTCAAATACTAATCCGAGATCATTCAAACAAAATTCAAGAATGCTTCAAACAATCCACCCAACACTCAAACAATCCAAACAATACACCATGGAACCCGAAACCTTCCCAACTCAACATGAACAACAATAACATATTTCTTTCTTCCAAAACTCATAAACTACTCCAACAATCCACACTTTAACAACATCATTATCATAAATACAAGAAACCATATTACAATCACATTAGCTTCCAAAACAGCCCATACGATTACAACTTCAATCTTCAACCATTAAGCCTTCATTTTACAACATAAAATCCACAACACAACATCCTAAACATACCAAATAAAATTAGTTCTTCACTCCTACACCACACTACCTATACACGGCCACAACACAACAATAACATCTTCAACTTGAATCATTCAATACCTTCATTCTCATCACATAATCCATGGCAACAACAACCAAAAATACTAAATAAAATTTGTTCATTCCCTAACACACAAAACAGCCCATTTTCGGCCAACACCAACATACATAAATTCCATAATTTTTCATCCATTTCTACACACTACAACCACACTCAAACATGCTAAACACAATTAATTCATCATTCCTACACAACACACACTTGTACACGACCACACACACACACACGGCTACACTTCCACATGCATAATTTCATGAACTTCATTCTTTTCCACATATCACAACATGTACAAATCACTTACAACACATGAAAGAAGATTAAATCTTACCCTTCTCCACTTCACTTCATCATTCGGCTAGAGGTGTACATAGCAACAACGAATGATTTATTTGCTCCAACAACTACCCCACGTTAACGAGGACCTTCTAATTAGTGGGAAAACTAGAAGAAACCAATTTTTCTTGATCAATTCTTGGTCTTCAATTTTTGAGGGTCATGGCCGAACACCCCTATCTCTTCATCCTCTTCTTCTTTTTTTTCTCCAAGTTTCTATAAACTTCTAAGGGTGAAGATGAATAAATATGACTAATTAGTCATCTTTTATTAACACATAGCAAGCTTCCATGTGGCCCATGGCCCACACCCCACACATGGCCACAGATGGCCATTTTCATGAATTAATTAGTTTCCAAAATTTCACTTCTAGCCCTTAATTTTCATGAAATGCCTAACTTTCCATAATTCACTTTTGACCCCAAATTTTCCTTATTCCAATTTTACCCTTAACATTCCATGCCAATGAAAAGCTAAATATGCAACTTATGCACTTTTAACAAAATCGGAAGAAATTACAACCTTGTCCTTAACTTATCATGACTAACTCGGATTATCCCAATGTACCAAAATACTGGATATAACACGATCCCTCTGAAAATGTCAGGACTGGGGCAGAAGTTAATCTATTCTTTAACTCCTGAAAACTACCTTCACAAGTATCCGTCCATTGGAATTTACCTGATTTCTGAGTTAGCTTTGTCAATGGTGCAGAAATAGAAGAAAAGCCTTCTACAAACCTTCTGTAACAACCTACTAAGCCCAAAAAACTATGAACCTCCATAGGTGTTGTGGGCTTTGGCCAAGTCTTCACGGCCTCAATCTTCTGGGTGTCCACTTGAATACCATCGGCTGACACAATATGCCCCAAAAAGGTCACCGAATTCAACCAAAATTCACACTTTGAGAATTTTGTAAATAACTCTCGTGTCTGAAGAACTCCAAGAGCAGTATGTAAATAATTCGCAAGTTCTGCCTCGGACTGAGAGTATACCAGGATATCGGCAATGAACACAATCACAAATAAATCTAAGAAAGGCCTGAACACATTGTTCATCAAATCCATGAATACTGCCGGTGCATTAGTTAGCCCAAATGACATTACCCGGACCTCGAAGTGACCATATCTTGTTCTAAAGGCCATCTTCGGAATATCTTCCTCCCTAACCCTCAGCTGATGATACCTGGATCTCAAGTCTATCTTTGAAAACCATTTGGCACCTTGTAATTGATCAAATAAGTCGTCAATCCTTGAAAGCGGATATTTGTTCTTGATTGTCACCTTAATTAGTTGTCTATAGTCAATGCACTTTCGCTCGCAAGGAGCCATCTTTCTTTCTTACAAATAACACGGGTGCTTCCCACGGGGATGAACTAGGCCTAATAAAGCCTTTTTCAAGCAAGTCCTTCAATTGTTCTTTTAACTCTTTCAACTCTGCGGGAGCCATTCTATAGGGATGAATAGATATGGGCTTGGTATACGATAGCATATCAATAGCAAAATCGATCTCCCGCTCAGGAGAGAGGCCTAGAAGCTCATCCGGGAATACATCTGGATACTCATTCACTACAGGGACAGACTGAAGAGTTGACGATTCGGCTTCTGTATCCTGAACCCGGACTAAATGATAAATACAACCTTTAACAATCATCTTTCTTGCCTTGAGATAGGAAATAAACCTACCTCTCGGGGACGCTGTGTTCCCCTTCCATTCTAGAACTGGTGCTCCCGGAAACTGGAAGCAAACCATCTTTGTTCTATAATCGACATTAGCATAGCCGGACTGGGAGCTCTTCCTCTACCTCTACCACGACTGACTGGCATCTGTGAACCTTACCTCGGAGGGTGTATAGATGACAAAGACCTAGCTGCTGACCCTGTGGCCTAAACTATACCTCTAGTACCTCTCAAGGGGCAATCACGCATTATATAGCCTAGCTGACCACATGCATAGCAAACATCTGAGCCTAATAGACACTAGCCCCAATGTAACTCCCCGCACTAAGAACATTGTGGCAGGGGCAGCCTTGCCTGGCCCGAGTCACCTCTGTAATGAGAACCTGGAGCTCTAAAACTCTGACTCAGCCCGGAGTGAGTAGATCTCTGGCCTATAAATCGTAGAGGCGCACTAGTGATAGAATGGCCTAAATGCCTAGAAAACTTCTATCTTTGCCCTCCTTTAAACTCACTAGTCGGAGTTGAAAATCTAGCCCTCTTGCTATAACCCCTGTCGTGCTCACGCTCACTTCTTTGCTGTTGTTGGCTTTCTTCTAAATTCTGGGTCTAGGCTTGAATGCCAGAAATGTCCATACCATCTTGAAGTGACGCAGTCAAGTATTTATCCATCAAGTATGGCCCTAAGCCACTCATAAACCAATGCACTCGATCACTCAAATCCGCTACCATGGCCAGAGCATACCTAGCCAAAGAATTGAAGCGGAGACTATACTCTAAGGCACTCATATTCCTTACCTAAGATTCAAGAACTTATTGGCTCTAGCCCGTCGAACCTTTGGGGGCAAGTAATGTCGAAGGTAAGCATCAACAAATTCTTGCCATACCAGGGGAGGTGCATTGAATCCCCTAGAAGACAACCAAATCGTATACCAATGAACCGCTACATCCCGTAGTCTATAGAAAGCTAGCTCTACCGATTCAATGGCAGAAGCATGCATTAACCGAAGTGTCCTCAACATTCCATCAATAAAGTTTTGAGGGTCCTTATCCGACTTTGACCCTAAGAATTTTGGAGGGTTTAAGCTAGCAAAGTCATGGGCTCTAGCACTCACATCCCTATCACCATAACACATACCCTGTCGCTGGACCTGAGCGGCAACCAATTGAGTCAACAAATGAATGACCTCTTTCATCTCTTAGCCCGAAACGTCTAGTGGAGGAGCTAGGGGTGCTAAAGCTGGGGCAGAGGCTCCTTCTTGCTCCTTTGAAGCAGGTAATGAGTGGGAGGACCGGCATGGAACCTCATTCTGGGACTCATCCTCCTCTATATTTGTTGGCGGTACTTTTTCAGCCCGTCTTTCATCCCGTTTATCTTGCCCTTTTGGGTTCTTTGTAGCTTTTCTCTTTACGGCATTTCTAAAATACATAACACACGGTTCGAGAAAAGAGAAATCCTTATACCATAGCTCTATCGGACGATCTATAAAGAAAGAAGGTCATTCATTCCTAAAATTCCCGCTGCCTCCTGTTTATAAGTGTGGCGCGCAACACACCCATAAACAAGACTCTACTGGACACGGCTCGTAGACACACCCTAGGACGGAATTGCTCTGTTAACACTTTTATAACAACCCAACTGGGGGGCCGTGACGGGAACCCGGAGCTAACCCACCCGGGCACCTCCCATCGTACTTTCATAATCATAACTAGGTGAGCCACTTGGCTAACTCACGATCTTATGAATCATTAATACAATTTCTATCGGGCTAAAACACTTTTATATTAACATCATCAACTATGCCCATTTACATTTACACAAGCCAACATATCTAGCAAAATGATATACAAAAATATGAGCCGACAAGGCTAAGAGACATCTAGCTATACACAACTGTCTACGGGCCTCTAAGAAGAACATGTAGCATCATATAGACGGGACAGGGCCCCATAATGCCCATATATATATATACACACAAAAGAATAGTACCTGCAACTGCAGCGCCGAATCAAATGGAGCTCCTCTAAGCAATCTCTGGATAAGCAGCCTAAGGATCAAGTTTATCTCCCTGTCCACCAGTGGGCATGACGCAGCGTCTACAAACAAAATGACGTCACTGAACAATGTACCTAGTATGTAATATATATATATGGGAGTACATTAGTATCGTTAACATCATCATCATCATCATCATCATCATCATTTTCATTACATCTTTCATTAGAGGATCAATTATCATAGGATGGAACCAATGGTGTCATGAGAACATCAACAACTATGAGCTTTAGTGATTCTAGGGATGAAGTCATCATTGAAGACATTATAGAATTCATGTGAAGGCATACGATAAATGGGAACATGCCTTAAGAAGAAGGGTTAGCCTTACATACCTTTACATCTTCTTAACTACTTAACGATCACCGCCTACGCTTGAGAAATCTACATTTAAAAGGATTCATACCATGGTTAAGCCGTAAAGGCACTCTTAAGTTCAATCTAGAATAATTCATGACTAACGAAAATTGGGAAGCATTTCCCTTATTTCATCATCTTCCACCATATTGCAAAACAACTCCCAAACAACTATAATAACGTCCACAATATCATAATCAAGTAGTCATATTCAATTAAGTCTCAAAATTCATTCTCATATTCAACTTATATCAATAACTTCACACAAACCCTTTGCACAATTGTATACAACACTTCCTTGTCATCATTAATACCCTTCATAAAGAGATTATATCCTTAGCATACTAAGAATCATGACTCGAGTTAGTTTACAACTCAAAATATCATTAAATCTATATTTGAAATCCATCTTCTATTTTCTTCCCTATCCAAGTTATTCAATAACCAAGCATGCTTAACAACATGAAATAGAAATGGAAACTAACCTTTTATCTCATAGGAATGAGCTTTGGATCAAGTTATCAACTTTAATGAAACCCTAGCTTCAACACCTAAGAAATTCTTGAATCCTATAAACCTTAGTCAGTCTCCCAACACTTGAATACCTTGGTTCTTGCTATTTGATCTTTGATTTCTCTTGGGTTTGAGTGGAATATGCTTGGAAGAAGGTTTTTGAGCTTTTAAGAGTTTGGTAGAAGTGGGAAATGAAAAATAGAAACAATGGTCGTCCATATATAAAAAGAGAAAAACTGACCCGACCCGATTATACAACAACTTATATAGTCCGTATAACTTACGATCCGTATAAATGGATCGTATAATCCCACCATGGTTTCACCCATCTCTGGAATGGTTATACGGACCATCTATGCCGGCCGTATAACTTATACGGTCCGTATAAGTGGTTGTACAACCCAAATTTTTTTGAAACTTTCTATCATCGATTCGATCAACCTCCAATCCTTATGGAACCGTATTGACACTTATAAAACAATTCATTAAACGTCTAAGAGGCCCTATAGATCCCCCTCAACACATTACTAAATAAATATTAGCTCAATTGTTATGAAACCTTTGTAAACATGACTTAAACTTCACTTTCTTCAACGAACTTAGTTTCACTTATTCGTATGACTTCAAAATCTTATGGTGCGCACCTTAAAGTTATAAAATTCTCCCCTTAATCTCATAAGGACTTCATGTTCATGCTAAGCTCATGTTAGTCTACTCATAACACAACAATCCGAAATCTCCGACATCTAAAATTCTTCCCCCCTTAGGAACATTCGTCCTCGAATTTTAAGCTCTTGGGGGACTCTACAAAAATTTCGCCAAAGTTTTCCCTGTAATATAGCACTACCATCCTGTCAAAGTAACTCCAAATATAACGCCTCAAGGGGCTACAACAACAACATCAACAACCATGGCCACACACGACCAAGAAAAACATCGAAGAAAGCATTACATACCTGGGGACAACGGCGTCTCCACCAGAGTCTCCTCTAAAAGGGGAAATAAATGTGGGTACCTGAACTTCATATCTTCTTCCGCTTCCCATGTCATTTCCACTCTATTATTATTTCCCCATATGACTTTGACTGAAGATACATCTTTGGTTCTGAGTCTCCGTACTTGCCTATCTAGAATGGCAATGGGAACTTCTTCGTAGGATAATTGCTTAGTGACTTGAACAACAACGACCAGTATAATTCTAGAAGGATCTCCAATGCACTTACGAAGCATCGATACATGAAAAACTAGGTGGACTGACTTCTAATCCGAAGGTAGATCTAATTCATGAGCCACTTGGCCTACCTTGCGTACAATCTCATAAGACCCAATATACCATGGACTACGCTTGCCCTTTTTCCAAATCTCAAGATTCCCTTCATTAGCGACACCTTCAAGAATACCCAGTCCTTTACTTGGAACTCTAAATCTAATCAACGATTATCTGCATAGGATTTCAGACGACTCTGATCTGTTAATAATAGATCTCGTATAAGCTTGACCTTTTCCATAGCTTGCTGGACCAAGTCTGGCCCTATCGGTTTAGTTTCTCCTACTTCAAACCACCCAATTGGTGATCTGAACTTACACCCATATCGAGACTCATACGGTGCCATTTGGATGCTAGAATGATAACTGTTGTAAGAAAATTCAATAAGCGGTAAGTGATTATCCCAACTACTTCCATAATCCAACACACATGCCCGTAGCATATCCTCAAGAGTCTGGATGGTACGCTTACCTTTCCCATCAGTCTGTGGATGAAATGCCCTACTAAGATTCACTTGAGTCCCCAAACCTTCTTGAAAAGATTTCCAAAAATTGGCTTTAAACTGTGTCCCTCTATCGGAAATAATAGATACTGGGACACCACGGAGTCGTACTATCTCTTTAACATAAAGCTTTGCACAATCTTTGGCTATATATGTATTTCTGACTGGTAGGAAATGAGCTGACTTCGTAAGCCTATCCACAATTACCCATATAGAATCATATTTATGCCTAGAACGAGGTAAGCCTGCGATTTAATCCATATTAATCACTACTCATTTCCAAGTTGGAATTTCCATAGCTTGCAACAATCCACCGGGCTTTTGGTGTTCAATTTTCACTTGTTGACAGTTAGGATATTAAGCCACGAATTCCGCTATATCTTTCTTCATACCATTCCACCAATATATGGATTTAAGATCATAGTACATTTTCGTTGCCCCGGGGTAAACAAAATAACGGGAAGAATGGGCTTCTTTCAAAATCTGATGACGTAATCTGGCAATATCAGGAACACATAACCTGCCTCGACATCAGAGAACTCCATCTCCAGAAACCCCAAAGGATGACTTTTTCTTTTGGGGAAGGGTATTTCTGTAAAGAAATAGCATAAGATCCTCATATTGGCGCTCTTTCACCTCAACTACTAGTGATAAAACAGCTGAATTCTGAATGGTAGCTCCCATATTGCCCGAGTCCATTGCCCGAACTCCTGGGCTACCTAACTGTTGGAGTACACGAGCTAACTCTCTTTTCTCTGGCTGAACATCACATAAACTCCCCATAGATTTATGGCTAATAGCATCAGCCACTATGTTCGCCTTCCTGGGATGATATAGGATGTTAACATTATAATCCTTCAACAATTCCAACTACCGCCTTTGCCGTAAATTCAATTCTCCCTGCTTGAAAATATACTGAAGGCTCTTTTGATCTGTATAAATATCGACATGGACACCATATAAGTAATGTCTCCACATATTCAATGCATGGATCACTGCAGCTAACTCGAGATCATAGGTTGGATAATTTTTCCCATGTTTCTGCAATTACCGTAAAGCATAAGCAATCACCTTACCATGTTGCATCAACACGCAGCCTAACCGAACACCCGAAGCATCACAATAGACAACATAGCCTTCCAATCCCTCTGGAAGTATCAGGACTAGGGCAGAAGTTAATCTATTCTTTAACTCCTGAAAACTACGTTCAAAAGCATCCGTCCATTAGAATTTAGCTGATTTCTAAGTTAGTTTTGTCGATGGTGCAAAAATAGAAGAAAATCCTTCCACGAACCTTCTGTAATAACCTGCTAAGCCCAAAAAACTACGAACCTCCTTAGGTGCTGTGGGCCTTGGCCAAGTCTTCAAGGCCTCAATCTTTTGGGTGTCCACTTGAATACCATCGGCTGAGATAATATGCCCCAAAAAGGTCACCGAATTCAACCAAAATTCACACTTTCAGAATTTTGCAACTAACTTTCGAGTCAGAAGAACTCTAAGAATGATATGTAAATGATCCGCATGTTCTGCCTCGGACTGAGAATATACCAGGATATTGTGAATGAACATAATCACAAATAAATCTAAGAAAGGCCTGAGTACATTGTTCATCAAATCCATGAGTACTGCCGGTGCATTAGTTAGCCCAAATGACATTACCCGGAACTCGAAGTGACAATATCTTATTCTGAAGGCCATCTTAGGAATATCTTCCTCCCTAACCCTCACCTGATGATACCCGGATCTCAAGTCTATCTTTGAAAACTATTTGGCACCTTGTAATTGATCAAATAAGTCGTCAATCCTTGGAAGCGGATATTTGTTCTTGATTGTTACTTTATTTAGTTGTCTATAGTCAGTGCACTTTCGCAAGGAGCCATCTTTCTTTCTTACAAACAACACGGGTGGTTCCCATGGGGATGAACTAGGCCTAATAAAGCCTTTTTCAAGCAAGTCCTTCAATTGTTCCTTTAACTCTTTTAACTCTGCGGGAGCCATTCTATAGGGATGAATAGATATGGGCTTGGTATCCGATAGCATATCAATAGCAAAATTGATCTCCCGCTCACGAAGGAGGCCTGGAAGCTTATCCGGGAATACATCCGGATACTCATTCACTACGGGGACAAACTGAAGAGTTGACGATTCGGCTTATGTATGCTGAACCTGGACTAAATGATAAATACAACCTTTAACAATCATCTTTCTTGCCTTGAGATAAGAAATAAACCTACCTCTCGGGGACGCTGTGTTCCCCTTCCATTCCAGAACTGGTGCTCCAGGAAACTGGAAGCAAACCATCTTTGTTCTACAATCGACATTGGCATAGCAGAAAGCCAACCAATCCATGCCCATGACAACATCAAAGTCCACCATTTTAAACTAATGTAAATCAACCATAGTATGATGATCACAAATCACAACTACACAATTTTTATATACTCGATTAGCATGACCGGATCACCAATGAGTGTTGATGCCTCGAAAGGTTTGATTGACTCCGGTTTGACCCCAAATCGACTAGCAATATATGGAGTAACATATGACAATATGGAGCCCGGATCTATCAATGCATATACATCAAGAGAAAATACCGATAATATACCTGTGACGACATCAGGGGAGGACTCAAGATCCTCTCGCCCAGGCAATGCATAAATACGGTGCAGAGGACCACTAAAACTGGGAACTCCTCCTCTATCTCTACCAGAGCTGACTGGCATCTATGAACCTTGCCCCGGAGGGCGTATAGATGACGAAGACCCAGCTGGCGACCCTGTGGCTTGAACTGTACTTCTAGTACCTCTCGAGGGGCAATCACGTATGATATGGCCTGGCTGAGCACATGCATAAAAATATCTGAGCCTAATCGACACTGGCCCCAATGTAACTTCCTGCACTGAGAACATCGTGGCAAGGGTGGCCTTGCCTAGCCCGAGTCGCCTCTGTAATAAGAACCTAAAGCTCTAAAACTCTAACTCTGGTGCACTATTCATCCTGAATGCCTAGAAAAATATTGTCATCGCCCGAAGATCTAGCCATCTTACTATAACCCTTATCGTACTCATGCTCACCTCTTTGCTGTTGTTGGCTTTCTTCTAAATTCTGGGCATGGGCTTGAATGCGAGAATTGTCCATACCGTTTTGAAGTGATGCAGTCAAGCATTTATCCATCAAGTGTGGCCCAAAGCCACTCACAAACAGGTGCACTCGATCACGCATATCCGCTACTATGGCCGAAACATACCTAGCCAAAGAATTGAAGCGGAGACTATACTCTAAGGCATTATACTTGCTTACCTAAGATTCAAGAACTTATCGGCTCTAGCCCGTCGAACCTTTGAGCGCAAGTAATGTCGAAGGAAAGCATTAACAAATTCTTACCATACCAGGGGAGGTGCATTGACTCCCCTAGAAGACAACCAAGCCGCATACCAATGAACCGCTGCATCTCGTAGTCTATAGGAAGCTAGCTCTACCGATTTAGCGTCGGAAGGTTTAAGCTAATAAAGTCACGGGCTCTAGTACTCACAGCCCTATTTCCATAACCCATACCCTGCCGCTGGTCCTGAGCAGCAACCAATTGAGTGACAAATGAATGGTCTCTTTCATCTCTTTGCTCGAAACCTCTAGTGGAGGAGCTGGGGGTGCTGGAGCTGGGGATGAGGCTCCTTCTTGCTCCTCCGAAGCAAGTAATGAGTGGGAAAACTGAGATGGAACTTCATTCTAGGACTCACCCTCTTCTATATTCGTTGGCAGTACTCTTTCAGCCCGTCTTTCTGTTACTGTCTTGCCCTTTTGGGTTGCTGTAGCTTTTCTCTTTACAGGCATTTCTAAAATACATAACACTCGGTTAAGAAAAGAGAAATCCTTATACCGTAGCTTCATCGCACGATCTGTGAAGAAAGAAGGTCATTCATTCCTAAAATGCCCGCAGCCTCCTGTTTATAAGTGTGGCACACAACACACCCATAAACAAGACTCTACTGGACACGGCTCGTAGACACACCCTAGGACGGAACTGCTCTGATACCCCTTCTGTCACAACCCAACCGGAGGGCCGTGACGGGCACTTTTATATCAACTTCGTCAACTATGCCCATTTACATATACACAAGCCGACAAGGCTAGAAAATGATATACAAAAATATGAGCCGACAAGGCTAAAAGACATCTAGCTATACACAACTATCTACGAGCCTCTAATAAGAACAAGTAGCATCATATAGACGGGACAGGGCCCCGCCTTGCCCATATATGTATATAACCAAAAGAATAGTACCAACAATTGCAGATCTGAATCAAATGGAGCTCCTCTAAGTAGTCTCTGGATAACCAGCCTAAGGATCAAGTCTATCTCCCTGTCCATCTGTAGGCATGACGCAGCGTCCACAAATAAAAGGACGTCAGTACAAATAATGCACTGAGTATTTAAGGCATAATCAATAGCATAATAGAAGCACGAAAGATAGCATAAGATAGCAGTGTCATGAGATGATAGAGCTATTTATACCTCTAGCGACGGTCATCATATTTACTTACCCTTTTTCTATTAGGAACTTTCCATTACATACACTTACATATATAGTAGTACCATACCTGACCATAGAGGTTCGGTATTTCACATACCCGACCATGACAAAGCTCGATGTTATACATACCTGGCCCTACCAAGGCTCAGTGTTATCCGCACCCAACTGCAGTGGTACGCGCGCAATAAATATCATACCCGGCCATATAAGCTCGGTGCTACTTAATAGCCATACATATATAAATAATATATTTAGGAGTACATTAGTATCGTCAACATCATCATCATCATCATTTTCGTTATATCTTTCGTTAGAGGATCAATTATCATAGGATGGAACCAATGGTATCATGAGAATATCAACAACTATGAGCTTTAGTGATTCTAAGAATGAATTCATCATTGAAGACATTATAGAATTCACGTGAAGGTATACGACAAATGGGAACATGCCTTAAGAAAAAGGGTTAGCCTTACATACCTTTACGTCTTCTTAACTACTAAACGTTCAACCGCCAACGCTTGAGAAATCAACATTTAAAAGGATTCATACCATGGTTAAGCCTTAAAGACACTCTTAAGTTCAATCTAGAATAATTCATGAGCTAATGAAAATTGGGCAGCACTTCCCATCTTTCATCGTCTTCCACCATATTGCAAAACAACTCCCAAACAACTATAATAACGTCCACAATATCATAATCAAGTAGTCATATTCAATTAAGTCTCAAAATTCATTCTCATATTTGTCACGCCCCAAAACCCACCCTAGACGTGATAGGCATCCGATGTCAAGAACAATATGGCAAGAACCTAAACAACACAATAATAATACTTGAACCCGCCAGGTTCAACATTCGCCTCCAGCAGTTTATAAAATAAATGTAAAAAATCATGAATATATGAATTAAATCAGCGGAAGTCTTTATAATTTAAATAATTCACCCAAAACATGATAGTGTTCCTGGATGAGTTAAACGACAACTCCTCTTCTACCCACATTCGAACGTATACTAAGGAGCTTCTAAGAATAAGGAATAAATGTCTAACCCATCGGGATGCAGCCCGGAAACTAATATAAATAAATGGAATTAAATAAATAGAGCGTCCCATGAATGAATGTGTGGGCTCACCAAATCAGCAGCAACCGCAAGTCCTTCCTAAACACCCGGGGTATCAAGAACTTGCTCTTCATCGTTACCTAACATACCATCAAAAGCAACAATGGTATGCCTAAGTACTTCGTACAATAAGTGCCTCGAGTACAACAAGTAATATGAAAATAAAGTACAATAATACATAAAGAAATCAACCTGAAAATCATGTGAACCCAATGTAAGAACAGTTATTCAGTTTGTGTTTCTCAAAAAGAATTATCCAAACCAATTATAAGGCCTCTTATCAAGGCACAACTTCAATTATGCCTTCCAATCGATCATAATTAACAACAACAATTCTATAAGAAAATAAGAATATCACACATGCCAATACATGCCCAAGAATCAAGCATATCGAAGGGGTGACCGTAGAGGTTCCCTTGTCACAGCGCACCACACCGGAATATGAAATTCAGCGGTGGCTATCCTTCCTCCCGAATAGCTAGGCATAATCACACCCCAAGTAGCGAACCCGGAAGTGGCCACTCTTCCTCTCGAATGGCTAGGCATTATCACACTAGGATCCATAGTGGCTACCCTTCCTCCCGAGTAGCTAGGCCAAACACAACAACAAAGTTCATTGCATAGAAGCCGATTCACAATTTGTCTCAAAGTAGTCACAACATCTAACAGCATTAAAGTTCATTATACCATTACGAAAGTCCATAATTTCATAGATAATCTTAAAAACGTTTCCACTTCTTTAAACAATATTCCTTTGTCTTAGTTTCCTTGTAAAGTCATCAATATCAACAATTAACTATCATCATTGATCATCTCTTATAGAAGAAAATGATTATGATTTCATATACGTATATAGAGGATAATATAATCAAGGTTTAATGTGGGCTTGTCCTCTCACGCACATTAACTATTAATCAAAACATGTAATAGATTTCAAGAGTGTAAAACCAATTCATCATACTATTCAAAACATGCTTTTATAAAGAATCAATCTTTCAAGAGAGTTTGCAAAAGAGACATATAAATTACCGTTATATTCAAAAGGATTTTTATTTTTAAAGAGACATACCTTAATCCCACTAAAAAGCTACTAAACTGAATTCCCAAGGTTTAACTATCAGAGACGAATTGCACACACCCCTATCTTCTTCTTATTAAAAATACAAGAACTTAGGGTTTTAGAGAGATGATTTGCTATCAAGAGGGGATGGACATGGTGTGGGAATGATCAATATTGAGAGAGACTTTTCTAGGGTTCTTCTCCTCAGAAATATTGATTTGAAACGAAGTGAGACTTAAAGAAAATTCGAAACCAGAAAATATCCCCCGATCCGTGCTGAGTCCGCGTTGCGGGTTCAACACCTGATCATGTTTTTATTTTGGTCTGCAGCTGAATTCTTCCGTCAGTGCGGGCTGCGAGAGCAGTACCAAATCGAGGCAAACTCTGAATACTAGATATGACCTCAAAATAACAAGGGTCAAGGTCAGCTAGTGAGATGGGGGATAAGCTTCATCGTTGAGAGGGAAACAGCCCGGATCACCAGCTAAGGCCCCTAAATGACCGCTCAGTGATAAAGGAGGTAGGGGTGCAGAGACAACAGAGGTTTGCCTAGAAGCAGCCACCCTTGAAAGAGTGCGTAATAGCTCACTGATCGAGCGCTCTTGCGCCGAAGATGAACGGGGCTAAGCAATTCTAATTTTTTAATATTATTTGTTTTATTAGGAATAATGTTTATTTCTGGAGTTACTTTATTTTTCTCTTTTGTAATTCTTTCTATTTGATTTTTGATTGTACTTGTTCTATCAGGCAAATCCTTCATTTTGGTTTCGCTCAGTAAAACGATCATAACTTTTTGTACATAACTTTGCTTGGGCTGGGTGACCTACCATTGGATATCTATTTCAAAGATATACAACTTTCATCGAGGAAGTTTTTCCAAATTCATTAGACATTTTCATTAAAATCGCCCAGAAGACAGACCTACCAAAACTTAGGCGAATTTAAGAGCCCTTATGAACTTCAATTGTTGGTTTGACTTCAAAACGACCATCTTCGACCCGAATTCATCAAGAATGGATTCATATAGGTATAATATCATCTTAAAACTACATTTTTACACATTCACACCTAACTCGGATTTACGGGATGTTACATTATCCCCCTCCCCCCTTAAGATCATTCGTCCCTGAATGAAAGTCATGGCCTAGGATTCTTTACTAAACCTCAAATTTCAGAATTTCAAGAGTTCTTCTAGCAAGGTGAAACATCCTCAGAGATAACATACGACTAAACATATAATGAATGCATCATTCAAGCCTAAACACAATTGTGACATTTATACTTCACTCTAAACTTTCATAGGAAAATACATCTGAAAGGTTCAACACATACCTGTAATAGGGAACAAGTGAGGATATCTTTTCTCCATGTCCTCCTCCGCTTCCCAAGTAGCTTCCTCAGTGTTATGGTTTTGCCATAACACTTTAACCGACGCTACATGCTTTGTTCTCAACCTTCTAACTTGACGATCTAGAATCTGAACTAGCTCTTCTTCATAAGATAATGCCTCATTAATTTCATCTGTTCATGATTCAACACATGGGAAGGATCAGGTTTGTACAATCTCAACATTGAAATGTGAAACATCGGATGAACCATGGACATCTCAGCCGGTAATCTCAACTCGTACGCTACCTTCTTAACCCTTTTTGTAATCTCGTAAGGACCAATATAGCGAGGACTAAGCTTGCCCTTTCTGCCAAAACGCATTACCCCCTTCATAGGTGACACTTTCAAGAAAACCTTGTCACCAACAAAGAAATTTCAATTCCCTACGCCTCATGTCCGTCTAAGACTTTTGTCTACTCTGTGCGATCTTCAGTCGCTGCACAATAAGATTTACCTTTTCGATCGCCTCATGAACTGAATCAGGGCCCAACAACTCTACTTTCGTTGGTTCAAACCAACCAATTGGAGACCGACAACGCCTCCCATAAAGAGCCTCATAAAGAGCCATCTGAATACTCGCTTGATAGCTATTGTCGTAAGCGAATTCCACTAAAGGTAGGTGTTCATACCAAATTTCTCTAAAATCAATTGCACAGGCTCGTAGCATATCTTCCAAAGTCTGAATAGTTCTCTCAGCCTGCCCGTCAGTTTGAGGATGAAAGGCAATGCTCAATTTCACTCTAGTTCCCCTGACCCTTGCGAAAGGATGTCTAAAAATGAGCGATGAAATTGCGTACCTCACAGTCGATATAATCGATGTCGGAACACCATGCAATCTAACTATCTCTTTTAGATATAACTTGGCATAGTCCGCCGCTGTATATGACGTCTTCACGGGAAGAAAATGGGCAGACTTTGTGAGTCTATCTACTATAACCCAAATCAAGTCAAATTTGGCCTTTGTGCGGGGTAACCCCACAACGAAATCCATGTTGATCTCCTCCCACTTCCACTACGGAATCTCAATATTCTGAGCCAGGCCACCAGGCCTTTGATGTTCAGCCTTCACACATTGACAGTTCAAACACTTAGCCACAAAGTTAGAAATATCAACCTTCATGCTCTTCCACCAGTAGTGTTGTTTCAAATCCTTATACATTTTGGTGGATCCCGGATGAACCGAATACTTGGAACTATGAGCTTTCATCATTAATTCTTGTCGAAGACCATCAACATCAGGAACACACAATCGTCCTTGCAACCGCAAAACACTATCACCAGTACCCACAGTAAAGGAAGTGTACTCACCCCTTTCCACTCCATCTCTCAGCTTTGCCAAAAGTTCATCATCATATTGCTTGGATTTAATCCTTTCTACAATGTCGGTTATGATGGAGTGATTCCCACTAACTCTCTATCTTTAGTTTCATCAAACCTAACCCTAAGACTGGCAAGCCTTCGAATCTCTTTCCCCATGGGCATGTCATGAGGACGCAAATAAGCCAACGTGCCCATAGATTTTTCTACTCAAAGCATCAACAACCACATTAGCCTTACTAGGATGATACAACATATCCAAGTCGTAATCTTTTAACAACTCCAACTACCTCCTCTGTCTGAGATTCAACTCTCACTGTTTGAAGATGTATTGCAACCTTTTATGGTTAGTAAAAACATCACAATGCTCACCATACAAATAATGACGCCAAATCTTCAAGGCAAATACAACGGCAGCCAACTCTAAGTCATGAGTCGGATAATTCTTCTCATGCTTCTTCAACTGTCGCGAAGCATAAGCAATCACCTTACCGTTCTGCATCAATACACAACCCAAACCAATTCTGGAAGCATCACAATACACCACATATCCACCAGACCCAGAAGGTAAAGTCAAAATAGGAGCCGAAGTCGACCTTGTCTTAAGCTCTTGGAAACTCTTTTCACAAGCTTCCGACCACTGAAACTTAGCCTCCTTCTGTGTCAATTTAGTCAATAGAGAGGCTATTGACGAGAAGCCTTCCACAAACTTTCTGTAATAATTTGCCAAACCCAAGAAACTACGTATTTTAGTCGCACTAGTTGGTCTAGGCCAATCCTTAACCACTGAAATTTTCTGAGGGTCTACTTTAATGCCGTCACCAGTCACCACATGACCCAAGAAAGCCACAGACTCAAGCCAGAATTCACACTTAGAGAATTTTGCATAAAGCTCGTTCTCCTCAAGTGTTGTCAAAGTTATCCTCAAGTGATTTGCATGATCCTCACGACTTTTAGAATACACCAAAATATCATCAACAAACACAATAATGAAGTGGTCTAGATAAGGCTTAAACACACGATTCATCAAATCCATAAATGCAGCAGGTGCATTAGTCAACCCAAAGGATATGACTAGAAACTCAAAGTGCCCATAACGAGTACGGAAAGCAGTTTTCGGGATATCCTTTTCCTTAATCTTCAATTGGTGATACCCAGACCTCAGGTCAATCTTTGAAAAGTACTTAGCACCTTGAAGTTGGTCAAATAGATCATCTATCCTAGGCAAAGGATATTTATTCTTAAAGGTCACTTTATTAAGTTGAAGGTAATCAACGCACATCCTAAGGGAACCATCTTTCTTTCTAACAAACAAGACTGGAGCACCCCAAGGTGAGGAACTTGTTCGGATGAAACCTTTATCCAACAAGTCCTTCAACTGATCCTTTAACTCCCTTAGCTCCGCTGGAGCCATACGATAAGGTGGGATAGAAATAGGTTGGGTGTCAAGAATAACATCAATCCCAAAATAAATAACCCTATCAGGAGCAATACCAGGGAGATCTTCGGGAAACACTTTGGGATAATCACTAACTATGGGAACAGATGCATATTCTACGGCTTTTGTATCATTAACAGCAACCAAATGGTAAATGCACCCTTTCGTAATCATCTTAGGAGCCTTAAAATAGGAAATAAATCTACCCTTTGGCTTAGCAATTTCACCCTCCCACATAATAACAGGCTCCTTGGGAAAGGCGAAGCGAACTAACTTATGGCGACAATCCACATTAGCATAACATGCGGACAACTAGTTTATCCCCCTAATTACATCAAAATCCACCATCTCAAGTTCATACAAATCAGCCATGGTCTCACGTCCCTTGATCACAACAACACAATTCCTATACACTCCAGAAGCAATAACAAGAACACCAGAAGGCATATCAACAGCAAAAGGTTCACACAAAGGTTCGGGTTTCATTCCCAAATCAAGAGCAAAATAAGGGGTCACATAGGATAAATTTGAACCCGGATCAATCAATGAGTAAGCATCATGAGAAAAGATGATAAGGATACCTGTAACCACAGCATCAGAAGCCTTAGCTGCCTCCCTACGAATCAGCCTATAAAGTCGAGTTGTCCCTCTACCCGAAGTATTAGCAACTTCCTTTCCCTTGCCGTTGTCACGAGCATTCTAATTATGATTGTTAGCATTACCAGCAGGTTGATTTTTAGCAGATGCAGAAGCATGCAAATGATTCTTTTAGTTATTCATAGCAGCCATCTCACGTAGCCACTTTTACGCATTCCCTCTTGATGTAGCCTCTAATCCCATAATGACGATAGATACGCTCTTCCCACACTGGCGGACGACTACTTCCCTATGAAAACTTAATATTATTATTATTTTTACGCTTTGCCTACCAGAAGGCACGCTAGCATGGGAATAAGTGCCAGACTGAGCAGGTGCAGAATACCCTTTACTCTGCCCTCCTTTATAATTATTACCACTGAAACCACCCGCCGAACGAGCCTTCTTATTCTGATCTCGATCCACCCTCACCTCATTTTTCCAACTCTCTTGTTGCTCAGCAAACCCAACCAAAGATGAAAAAGTACAAGTAGGAGACATAGCAACAGCAGCACATGCAGACTTGATACGTGGTACCAAGCCTTTCACAAAACGAGTCAACTTATGCTTTTCAGTCGGAATCATGTATAAAGCATACTTTGACAGACGGGTGAACTCTAAACTATACTCACGAACTGACTTATTACCCTGCGCTAGCTTTTCAAACTTCGTAGCCATAGCAATTCTTTCCTCATCAGACAAGAACCTTTCTATGAACGCCACTTCAAATTCAGCTCACGTCGGAGCTAAAGCAGCGTCACCCCCCTTAGATTCCCACATCTCAAACCATATATGAGCAATATCCTTTAACTGATAAGAAGCAAGCTTTACAGCTTAGGAATCCCGGGCATCCATTACCCTTAATGCCTTGAAGGTCTCATCTAAAAAGTGTTGGGGGTCATCCATCTCTCGTGACCCGAAAGAACTGCGGTGACTTCAAGTCGAGGAATTCTTCGTAAGCCGCTCCCCACGAGGTCCCACACACGCGAGCCTGGCCGAGCGACACCAATGCGGTCCAACATTTGAATTTTCGTTTGCATAGCACCAATCTCAGGTACACCCGCAGCAGGAACAGCAGGAGCGGGCGGTGCTGGAGGTGGTGCTTGATTTCCAGTATCATTTCCATTACCAGCATTCGCACCCCCAAGATTTCGATTAACTCCCGCGGGACGTCCTCGGTTACCATTTTTGGATCGCGTCAGAGCCATTTCTGCAAGGCACGAATTAACGAGCGAATTAGAATGATCCTAAAAGAACTTTAAGCTCTACAGCACAATCTAGAATCAAGAAGAATAGGAAACACCTATGAATGCCTTGGGAGTTTCTCGGTCATGCAGGTGATCAGGCTGCACAAGGAAAACTCCACTAGACACAGCTTCACAGACACTGACAACAATCCTAGGACGTATTTAAGCCTAAGCTCTGATACCAAGCTTGTCACGCCTCAAAACTCACCCTAGATGTGTCAGGCATCCGATGTCATGAACAACATCGGAAGAACCTAAACAACACGATAATAATACTTGAACCCGCCAGGTTCAACATTCACCTCCAACAGTTTATAAAATAAATGTAACAAATCATGAATATATGAATTAAATCAACGGAAGTCATTATAATTTAAATAATTCACCCAAAACATGATAGTGTTCCTGGAAGATTTAAACGACAACTCCTCTTCTACCCATATTCGAACGTATACTAACGAGCTTCTAAGAATAAGGAATAAATGTCAAACCCATCGGGATGCAGCCCAGAAACTAATATAAATAAATAGAGTGTCCCACGAATGAATGTGTGGGCTCACCAAATCAGCAGCAACCGCAAGTCCTTCCTAAACGCCCGGAGTATCAAGAACCTGCTCCTCACCGTTACCTAATATACCATCAAAAACAACAATGGTATCCCTGAGTACTTCGTACTCAGTGAGTGCCTCGGGGACAACAAGCAATAAGAAAATAAAGTACAATAATACATAAAGAAATCGGTCCTGAAAATCATGTGAACCCAATGTTAGAACAGTTATTCAGTTTGTGTATCTCAAAAAGAATTATCAAAACCGATTATAAGGCCTCTTATCAAGGCACAACTTCAATTATGCCTTCCAATTGATCATAATTAACAACAACAATTCTATGAGAAAATAAGAATATCACACATGCCAATACAGGCCCAAGAATCAAGCACATCGAAGGGGTGACCGTAGAGTTTCCCTTGTCACGGCGCACCACACCGGAATATGAAATTCAGCGGTGGCTATCCTTCCTCCCGAATAGCTAGGCATAATCACACCCCAGGTAGCGAACCCGAAAGTGGCCACTCATTCTCCCAAATGGCTAGGCATTATCACACTAGGATCCATAGTGGCTACCCTTCCTCCCGAGTAGCTAGGCCAAACACAACAACAAAGTTCATAGCATAGAAGCTGATTCACAATTTGTCTCAAAGTAGTCACAACATCAAATAGCATTAAAGTTCATTATGGCATTACGAAAGTCCATAATTTCATAGATAATCCTGAAAACGTTTCCACTTCTTTAAACAAGATTCCTTTGTCTTAGTTTCCTTGTAACGTCATCAATACGAACAATTAACCATCATCATTGATCATCTCTTATAGAAGAAAACGATTATGATTTCATATACGTATATAGAGGATAATATAATCAAGGTTTAATGTGGTCTTGTCCCCTCACGCACATTAACTATTAATCAAAACATGTAATAGATTTCAAGAGTGTAAAACTAATTCATCATATCATTCAAAACATGCTTTTATAAAGAATCAATCTTTCAAGAGAGTTTGCAAAAGAGACATATAAATTACCTTTATATTCAAAAAGGATTTTTATTTTTAAAGAGACATACCTTAATCCTGCTAAAAAGCTACTAAAAATCGAATTCCCAAGGTTCAACATTCAGAGACGAATTCCACACGCCCCTATCTTCTTCTTCTTGAAAATACAAGAACATAGGATTTTAGAGAGATGATTTGCTATCAAGAGGGGATGGATATGGTATGGGAATGATCAATATTGAGAGAGACTTTTCTAAGGTTCTTTTCCTCAAAAATATTAATTTGAAACGAAGTGGGAAATAACACAACGAAGTGGGACTTAAAGAAAATTCGAAACCAGAAAATATCCCCCGATTCATGTTGAGTCCGCGTCATGGGTTCAGCACCTGATCATGTTTTTATTTTGGTCTGCAGCTGAATTCTACCGTGGCGGACCCAGCACTTTTTTCTTTTTTTGACAATTGACATTCGCTCAGTAAAATGATCATAACCTTTTGTACGTAGCTTTGCTTGGGGTGGGTGACCTACCATTGAAAATCTATTTCAAAGATATACAACTTTCATCAAGGAAGTTTTTCCAAATTCATAACAAATTTTCAATAAAATCACCCAGAAGACTGATCTACCAAAACTTAAGCGAATTTAAGAGCCCTTAAGAACTTCAATTGTTGGTTTGACTTCAAAACGACCATCTTCCACTCAAATTCATCAATAATGGATTCATATAGTTATAATATCATCTTAAAACTAGATTTTTACACATTCACACCTAACTCAAATTTACGGGATGTTACAATATTCAACTTATATCAATAACTTCACACCAACCCTTTGCACAATTGTATACAACACTTCCTTGTCATCATTAATACCCTTCATAAAAATATTATATCCATAGCATACTAAGAATCATGACTCAAGTTAGTTTACTACTCAAAATATCATTAAATCTATATTTAACTCCATCTTCTATTTTCTTCGCATATCCAAGTTATTCAACAACCAAGCATGCTTAACAACAAGAAATAGACGTGGAAACTAACCTTTTATCTCATAGAAATAAGCATTGGATCAAGCCATCAACTTGAATGAAACCCTAGCTTCAACACATAATAAATTCTTAAATCCTACAAACCTTAGTGAGTCTCCCAACACTTGAATACCTTGATTCTTTCTATTTGACCTTTGATTTCTCTTGGTTTTGAGTGCAATATGCTTGGAAGAAGGTTCTAGAGCTTTTAAGAGTTTGGGAGAAGTGGGAAATGAAAAATAGAAACAAGGGTCGTCCATATATAAAAAGAGAAAAAACTGACCCGACCCGATTATATGGCCACTTATGCGGTCCGTATAACTTATACGGTCTGTATAAATGGATCGTGTAATCTCACCATGGTTTCACCCATCTCTGTAATGGTTATACGGACCATTTACACGGGCCGTATAACTTATACGGTCCATATAAGTGGTCATACAACCCAAAATATTTTGAAACTTTCTCTCGTCGATTCGATCAACCTCTAATCCTTATGGAACCTTATTGACACTTATAAAACACTTCATTAAACATATATGAGGCCCTATAGATCCTCCTCAAGACATTACTAATAAATATTAGCTCAATTGTTACGAAACCTTCTCAAACATGACTTACACTTCACTTCCTTCAACGAACTTAGTTTCACTTATTCGTATGACTTCAAAATCTTATGGTGCGCACTTCAAAGTTGTCAAATTCTTCCCTTAATCTCATAGGTACTTCATGTTCAAGCTAAGATCGTGTTAGTCTTCTCACAACATAACAATCTGAAATCTCCGAGATGTAACATAAACACCAATAGGTAGTGTCTCAGTTTTTGGGCAATCCAGGTCAAAGCACAACAGGTCTTCTCTACGAGCGTAAACCGCGCTTTGCAGGAAGTTAACTTCTAACCTAAATAGTAGATGGCATGTTCCTTTTTTCCCTCCTCATCATGCTAGGTGAGCATGCACCCGAAAGCTTTTTTGATACCGACAGATACAGTAATAGAGGATTCCCTGGCCTGGGCGGCACCAAGACGGGATGATTGGAAAGGTATCTCTTGATTCTGTCAAATGCTTCTTGGCATTCCTTCGTCCAATTTGTGGGAGCATCCTTCTTGAGCAACTTAAGGATTAGCTTTATAATCATAGTTGGCTGGGCTATGAACCGTCCAATGTAGTTCAACCTTCCTAAGACGCTCATGACTTCTTTCTTGGTTTTGGGAGGCGGTAGCTCCTGAATTGCTTTAATCTTAGTAGGGTCTAATTCAATACCCCTACGGCTGACTATGAATCCTAGCAACTTACCTGCAGGCACTCCAAACATGCACTTTGTAGGGTTCAACTTTAGATTGAATTTGCGAAGTCTGTCAAAGAACTTACGCATATGCAAAGTATGCTCTGAGATTTCCCTTGATTTTATGATGACATCTTCCACATAGACTTCAATCTCTCGATGCATCATATCGTGAAACAATATAGTCATAGCTCTCATGTATGTGGTACCGGCGTTTTTTAGGCCGAACGGCATTACCCTGTAATGGTAGACTCCCCAAGGGGTGATAAAGGTTGTATTTTCTGCATCTTCTTCGCTCATGAGTATTTGATGGTACCCGGCGAAACAATCCACGAATGACTACAACTCGTGCTTAGCGCAGTCATCTATCATAATGTGAATGTTTGGGAGAGAAAAGTTATCTTTTGGACTGGCCTGGTTGAGATCTTGGCAGTCCACACAGATTCGAATTTTTCCATCCTTTTTGGGTACTGGCACTATGTTGGCCACCCAAGTGGGTAGGACGTCACCTCCACTATTCTAGACTTGATTTGTTTCTCCACTTCGTCCTTTATCTTGATACTCATGTTTGGCTTAAATGTTCACATCTTTTGCTTGAATGGGGCAAAACCCTCCTTGATGGGTAATATATGGGCTACAATTTTAGTGTTAATTCTTGGCATGTCTGCGTATGACCAGGCAAAGACATTCACATATTCCTTTAATAAAGGTACAAGCTCTTCTTTCTGTGGAGCTCCTAAGTGAGCGTTGATTCGTGTCTCCTTGACATCCTCTTCGTCACCGAGGTTGATCACCTCAGTTTCATCCATATTCGGTTTTTTTTTTCCTTCTAATTCTTCCAATTCTTCTACCAGTCCCTTTAACATCATTGTCGATTCGTCGTACTCCTTGTATTCCTGTTATCTGTTTTCCTCGTTCATTTCATGACACGTCATGACATTTTCATTTATTTTGTTATGGTTACTACTGAAAAGGCGAGGCAAAGTAAAGTTCGATTTATTATTGTTTGTTATACGTAGTTAATTTTAAAAATTCATTATGATTGCAGTTTTATATAGATCGAGGCTTTTCATTAATTCAAGAGCAATTTATTACAACTATGGTCCTGATTTGAAACAACGTCGGACCATTTCCATTTTTAAACATCATAATGTAATTTAGAAAAGGCGATTATTTGGGCCTTAACTGATGTCACCGCTTTTAGCAAAAGGCTTTTTAAGGAAGATCCGGAAGATCCATCTCTCTACCAAGGAGCCAAGATGGGGGTAGATGCCCAATTGTTCAAGCGCTCTCCCAGTATTAGACTGTGCATGGAGAGCATCTCCTTGATTTCTTCAACAATCACATAGCATCCTTCTTCTTGGAACAGCGACTCGAGATCCTCACCAGTTTTTTCTTCATTTAGCATTGGCATCTTTCTGGGGAATGACTAGTACAGTTCTGAAATTGGACGAGGTGAGCTCCTTGTTCTGGGCTCTCTCCTGATTGCCGTTGTGAGCTTGTCTTCGTTGGGAGTATACCCTAGACCTAAGTGGTAATTTTCTTTTGGGATTGGCACGGGCTCTGTTATCCCTTCAAGGTCCCTTCCTAGACCTTTTCTTGTTTCAAAACCACTTTCTAGCATGGTGGAAGCAATCATCTTTTAGACTGACGGCATAGGTTTATCGACCTCTTCCTCCGTATGAGTGGCCCCAGTGTATTATTCCACCATATGAGAGTTTGGTAAGTGAGGACTCCCCTCGATTACAAGAATAATGTTGTAAGGATTTTTCTGAATATCCTTCTCAGTTGCCACTACAATTTCCCATCCCTGCCATACAAATTTTATGGCCTAGTACAAATTTAATGGGATTGCGCTGGCGGAGTGTATCCAGGTTCTTCCTAAGAGCATATTATAGTTGGCAGTGATTGTCATGACCTGAAATTCTACTATGAAAGAGGCAGGTCCGACTCGGATCTGCAGCTCTACTTCTCCCAGGGAGTCATTTTAGGATCCATCAAACCCCCTGACGTTTGTCCCGCTTTGGCAAATTTTGCCCATATCATAGTTGAGCTCTGTTAATATGGTGATGGGGCAGATATTGAGGCCTGATCCATTGTCCACAAGCACTCTCCCTACTGCCTTGCCTCCACATTCAATAGTGATGTTAAGAACCCTATTGTGAGAGTTCTCTTCTGCTGGCAACTCCTCTTTTGAGAAGCAGCTTTTGTGTTCTCCAATGATGTGGGCTACCAGCCCAGCCAAATCTTCGCTGCTTGTACCAGCTGGCATGTGTGCATCATCTAACACTCTCATAAGAGCCTGCTTGTACGATGGGGAGCTGGTAATGACAACACTGATATTTGTACCGATGTTTTCTTCAAATGATCAACGATGGAGTAGTCTTTTGGCTGCATGCACCGCCAGAAATCCTCTGCTTCTCTTTCAGTTATTGCCCTCTTTTGGGTGCTTTCTTTCCTTGTAGCATTTTGAGCTAGCTCTTCAGGAGTGTAACACCTCCCCGAGCGGGTCATGCCCTGAGCCATGGTCGCTTGTACAGTGATTGGCTTTTTAGCTGTGAGAGTACTTTGTTATGTTGTCTGTGCTACCACAGGCGTTGGAATCAAGGTTCTGAACCTCGATGTAGCTTTCGTGGCTCCTGGCTCTGGGACCAGAACCTTGAAATTAGGGCACTTCTGGAGTGTAAGGGAAGCTACTCTGTGTTTCAGGGATTCGATTGCTCTAGGATCAACGCTTTGCAAGCTTCCCAGTCCTCATTCCTCTCAATCATGTGGACTCTATTATTTCCACGATTAGGTAAAGCATTCGTGTTCATAGTGGGAGCTATAGTTTCAAAATGATTTCCCTTTTGTCGATCGAATCTTGGATTTTGTGCTTGAGATTTATACAGTCCTCTGTGTTGTGCCCATTTCCTCCTGAATGATAGGCACAAGTCTGAACGGCCCTGTAAAATATTTTCCCCGACTGTGCTGGCTTCGGGAGGACCTTTTGACTCAAGACTGCGGCTAATAGTCTTTCGAAGACCCGAGCCCTAGGCTCGAAGAGCGTTGTTGTCACGACCCAACCCCGTAGGCCGTGACTAGCGTCCGAATTGGACACTCATACGCACCTGATACTCAGAATCGGCATATTGAACTTGCATAAATACAAATGGTCATACATAGCCTCAGATTATCGTATAAGAGCAAGCATATGTCACAAAAGCCGGCGAGGCTGTCATAATGTACATAACATGTCGAATATACGCATATGCAGCCGACAAGGCTGCCACGGCGAGTGGGACCGCCCAAACATAAAACATACAAACACATCTATACATAAATAACCATAACCCACATACATGTCTACAAACCTCTAAACAGAACAACGGTAACATATGACGGGACAGGGCCCTGCCAGACCCCTGAATGAATATACACATATGTAACGGAAGAATATATACCAAAATGTAGGCTCCGGACGAAGGAGCACTCCCAAATAGCAGAGTAGGTGTCCTAGGCTGGCGGATCACCAACCGGGCGTACGTAGCCGGGCATGAAATGCGGCCCCGAAGAAAGGGGTCGATGAATATGTACTGAGTATGCAAAGCAAGAAATATAATAACAGAGTCATAATCGAAACAAGAGATGCGGAAAATAAATATAATATGCAAAATGTCAAAATATTTACTTTAAAAAAAAATACAAATCATGCATGGGCTCTTAGAATATGGTCGCCCGCCCGTCGTTGGCACCATAACACAGCATCACACCAGAAGGTTTCATATCTCCGTAACCCGACATATCCCCGTAACACATCATAGCACACCATAACGCCATAACACAACATAACACCAAATATAAACGGAACCCGGCCCTCCAGTGAGGAGCTCGGTGAACCGTAACACAGCATCACACCGGAATATAACATAGTGCGCACGAAACATAACCGGCCCGGGACTCGGTGAAAGATGTAACGATCATATGCACGAGCAGAGTCGTGAGTAACCATATGCATAAAAATAATTATTACAAACTCAATAAGTAAATAAGTAATCCATACTCGGGAGTTAAGGTGACAATCATATTAAGTCCTTTCCGAAAGTCGCTAGAAACGAACATAGAAAAGTCTCGGGGCCCACGGACGGGTATCAACCCCATCCGAGCCCGCCTATGCAAGTTGAGGAATGTTATGCCTTATGAAATCTCCTATGAACATTTCGGGGCGATCCGAGCTCGTCTACGGAAGTTACGGTCATTCGTAGTTACGGAGTCTTTTAGGAACAAAATTTTTTATATAACTTTTGAAATTCAATCATATGAAAACATAGGTGCCTTAACTTGACTACATTAAGAGAGTAAATCTTTAGGAGCGAATAAGAATCGTTACAAGCTCGGATCTTAAGAGTGGAGTTACCCCGAGGCTCGTATCATAGCCTACTTAACACTAGGACATGCCAAAGAAAGAAAGAATGGGCTTTACATACCTCGTCTGCTCTCGACGCTAATCCAAACTTACGTCGCGGACTTCCCACGATCTACAATATGTCATTAAATACCAACATTAGCTAAAGACATTTAAGAACCCGATTCCAAATGAACACCAAATTCTACAGAAATTTGGGCAGCATTTCCCCTGTAAATACACAACCCCGAGAGTTCAACTCGGCCAAATTCATCAACAACAATACCAACAATCATTCTAGCAACATCAACAATCAATTCAAAACGCGTTCTAACATTAATTACACTTCTCTACATAATTCAACAACATCCCATTATATTCAATCCAACTACTTACATTCAAGCCCACCTCCACATTCATACGTTGAGCTATTAATCCGAAACCATTCAAAAAATATTCAAGAACACTTTAAACAATTCACAAAATATTTCAAACAACCCCAACAATATACCAACTCACCCGAATTCCTCCTCAAACCCGAGAACAACACAACACATTCCTCACTTCCGAGTTCATAAATTACACCAACAATTTACACACTAACAATGTCATTTCCATAAATACAAAAATTACATAAGATTCACATTAAGGTGCCAAACGTCCCACATTAACTACAACTTCAACTTAGATCATTAAACTCTCATTTTCCTTATAGAGCTCACAACAACAACAATCAACATACTAAATAGAATTGATCCATTCTTTTGTCATACCATATGACCTATTTTCGGCCATCACCATACACACACATATAGATGATTCTCACCCATTTCCTTTACACTACAACAACCAAACATGCTAGCTAGGATTAATTCATAACGTTAAACACAATATCACATGCACACGGCTATATACCCATGCACACGGCCTCAACTTCAACATGCCATATTTCATGAATTTCATCCATTTTTGCATACCACAACACACATAAACCTTCCATAACATATAAAAACAAGATTAAACCTTACCTTTCTTCACAACTTCACAACTTAGCTAAGGTTGTAAATGATGAAAACGAGAGGTCTATTGATCCCAACAACACTCCCACGTTAATAAGCACCCTTCAATTAGTAGGTTTGCTTGAAGAAATAATTTTTTTCTTGATCAATTCTTGGCCTTCAATTTTTGTACTATGGCCGAATATGGCCTTTCTTTTTTCTTTCTCAAAGCTTGATTTTATTAAGTGTGAAGATGATGAAGAATGAAATAATGGTCATCTTTTGGTATATATATAAATCTTCCATGTGGCCATGGCCCACGCTAAGGTGGCCGGCCACATGCCCCTATATTTTTTTCTATTTTTTTTTTGTTTTTCATGGAATAAATACTTTCCAAAAATAACATTTGACCCCAAATGTTTCCTTAATATTTTCATGCCAATAAAGTCATACACACTTATACTTTTAAAACAAACAAAAGTCTCTAGTTCGTATCCCGGAATAGTCTTGCCCCTAACTTATCGTAGTTAACCCGGATTGTCCCAATGTACAAAATACGGGATATAACAGTTGTGAATTCTCTTACTGGCCTCTTCTCGAAAGCAGGACGTGGAGCATTGTATGTTGGGGGTGGCAGTTGATTTTGGTAATTCTGAGGTAGTTGATATGCTTGTGGTGGGTTATTTGGTAATGGGCGGTAATTTTGTTGAGGAGGTGCTTGGTTAATGGGAGCGGACACACGGACACTAGGCGGGGCCATGTAAGCCGATACAGTGGTGGTGAAGCTTGGTTGTGCGTAATACACAGGTGTTGGATTATAGGCAGGTAAGGAGTAGTTTATGATGGGCGCAGTTACGTGGAAGGATTGTGGTTCTTTTGGGCTTGGGATTGTAATGTGGGATATGCTTGCCATGTCTTCTTTCTTTTTGCGGAAGATTCCTGCAGTAGCTTATCCAGATGCCTTGTTAAAGACACTAACCATTTTCCCGGATTTGAGGCCATTTTCTATAGCCTCTCCCATTTTAACCAATTCAGCAAACGGTCTTCCAGCCATGGACAGCATTCTATCGTAGAAATCAGGCTCCTGGGACCTGATAAACACAAAGACTAGCTCTTCTTCACACACTGGTGGCTGCCCACGGGCTACTTCGGCCCTCCACCTGCTGGCAAACTCCTTGTAGTTTTTTGTTGATTTCTGCTTGACCTTTTCAAGGTAATAGCAGTCTGGTACTGTTTCGACATTAAAGCGAAATCTTTCCACGAAGGATTCTGCCATGTCCTCCCAGGTGTGCCATTGACGCATATCTTGAGTTGCGAACCATTCAGCGGCTTCTCCAGTCAAGCTACGACTGAATAGTCGCATGATTAGGGGCTCATTCTTCTTTACTTCGACCAATTGGTCGCAGTAGGATCGAAGGTGCACTTTGGGATTCCCTGTCCCGTTGAACATCTCAAATTATGGGATTTTGAACCCCTCTGGTAAGTCCAAATCCGAATGCATGCACAGGTCGTCATACCTTAGGCCCGTGGCCTTCCTTGCGGATCTGTTAGATTTCTCCAGTAATTCCTCCATCTTTTTATCCATATCTTTTTCACGCTTATCCTGTTCGGCTCTCCCGGCTCTTTCTATTTCTTCATAATTACCTAGCTCTTTATGTCACACCCTAATTTTCGATAGGGCATGATGGGAACCCGACCCTTACTTAGGGCCGAGCGAACCCGCTGACTCTCACAATACTCATAAACATGCTGGGCCCTTAAATCATGACATAAGTACATAATGAAAAAAATTTGGAAAACAAACATGCTTTTCATCTTTTTCAAATCAAATAAAATCTGAAATCGCATGAAATCTGTAATATAATGCACAACAATACATCGGCTTATATAGCCGTTTGCAACACAAATCTGTAACATAAAGCATAATGATATATCGGCCCACATAGCCGCATACAAACTGACATATCATACACTCGACTCTGTCTGCAAAGTCTCTAACATGACCCAAGATACCACAACTCTAACACTCTGACTCGGCAGCACTCCGGGAGAAAATGGAGCTCGCCAATCCCGCTGGAACATCTTCTACTCATCTGTATATACCGCGCGGCATGAAACGCGACCCTAAAGAAAGTGGGGTCGGTACGGAATATGCGAGCATGTAAAGCATGAAATACATTAAACAGAATCATAAACGGAGTAGGAATTACGGAAACAAGTATAAGATCCGAAAATCCGTAAGACTTGCCTTTGAATCATATATCATGCATGTCAATATCGTATCATCATATCATAATATATACATACCGTACCCGGCCCTCTAGTGAGGGACTCGGTGAAGGAGATCATATAATCATCATGCATAGCCATCATATAATCATATATATATATATCGTACCCGGCCCTCTAGTGAGGGACTCGGTAAGTAAAATCATCATGCCATCATATCATCATGTCATCATATGCATATATATATATAGATACCGTACCCGGCCCTCTAGTGAGGGACTCGGTGAATAACGTACCCGGCCCTTTCGGGACTCGGTGGATAGAATCATCATATGCCATCCCGGCCACCATCCCCATACCATCATATCATCATATATACATATATACGT
>NC_081342.1:30972030-31005316 GCF_029784015.1 Lycium ferocissimum | reverse complement strand
GTCGTTTCTTTTTTTCCGTTTAAAAGAATTTTGTGGTTTTCCTAACTTACCTATAAGTTAGGTGGCGACTCTAAAACGATGTTCATTTAGAGCACCATCCACGTAGAAGTATATCTTTTCCTTTTTTTCGGTACGATTGACAAACGTACTTTCCCGGGGCATTTTCCTTTTTAAATGAGATAAGTACAAATCCGAATCGGAAAAAATAGAATTGCTACATCAGTGTGGTTCCTTACAGTATTTATGGGGGAGGGGGGGGGGCTGGGGGCAACTTTTGATGTGCAAAAAATGGGGACACCTAATAGCTACCTAAAAATATAGTTCCGCGAGACACTGTCCCTACGAACTCGTTCTCTCATTTCGCTTTTATCTCAGTACTGTGGTGCTAAGATGACCAAGATCTCTCCTGTACTGATCTTGTGCTCAAGTTCAAGCTTGAATGCATGGCACTCTTCTATGTCGTCCTCTATAGCTCCCGTATGATACAGGCAAAACTTGCTTCTGTTAGGCTCTAATGGCACGGGCTCGTGGGTAGTTCCACGGGTCTAATCTTTCTTAGACTAGCTAAAGTTGAGAATATGCGGGCGTATAATTCCTCAAAGATCGTGAAATCATACCGCTAGATCTAAGTACTAGCCGTGACTCCTTCTCCATGGATAATAGGGGCATGGACTAGTAGGGTGTGTGGCCCCCACAAAGTCCCAATGATCCTATCATCAATCAGGCTACAAATTCTTCTCCTTAACCCCAGACACTCATTCAGGGTATAACTAGCCTGGTTATAGTGAAACGGGCACTTTTTGTATGCGTACACCAACTCGGGCGGCAACAACTTAGCCCTAGTGGTGCAAGAGACTCCTGTGGCAACCATCCTTTTGTATACCTCCTTATAGGTGACAGGCCGCAGAGCCACTGTAAATAGGGAGAAATGGGCTTTGAAAGCTACTCCCCACCAAGCGGGTTCACAAGGGCCTGCCCTTCCAAAATTCTCTGACGCCATACTGGAGGTTGCGGGTACCACCATGGGTGAGGGTGCATAGAAATCAGATCCCTTGTTAGTTGAGGCATAGTAGTCAGATTCCTCATTGGCGTCATTCTCCTCCTCTGCCAACTCAGGAAACATCTCAAAGGGTTCTTCCTCTCCCTCAACCTCTATGTCAATGGGCTCTAATTCCTCCTCCTCTATATCCTGAGGCTCTTCCTCTCCCTCTCTTGGTTCTTCTTCCTCGATGGGTTCGTAGACTTCCTGTTGAGGCTCTGACTCCTTCTGCAGGTCTGATTTTGTCACCCACGGGTCTGATCTAGCTCCTTAGCTTTCAGTCACTCCTCCCGGAGTCCCCTCTTTAGGCGTCATAGGCCTTCTCTCTAAAGGTATATAATTTAGCACCAAATCTCTTACTCCTTCTGGGACATTCCCATAGAATTGTTCATGGGGTATGCCCTCTGGCGGGTTCCCAACCATCTCTAGAAATGTCACGTCACTCCTCAATTTTCCTTTTATTTCTTGGAGGTGCTTCTCCATTTGTAGCACCTTGTCTCTCAACATCTCAGTTGTCTCTCCCAGGGTCCGCGTTTCTTGTTCTCCTTGGTTTGCCATCATAAGTCAACCTTTTAATAGAGATAAATTTGGGTAAGTTTTAAACTTTGGGTTTTTCTTTTGGTATGTAGTTTTAGATCAATGGATCAAATGTGTTCAAGCCTTAATATATGACAGCACACATAACAAATAGGCATGTGAAGCATGCAGGAAGCATTCATGTAATTTGCAGATATTTATACTATTCGCGTTCCGAAAGCCTTTTTGAGTAAGGCTCTCTTAATCGCTTGAAACATGCAAGTGCCATTTGTGAAAGTGAACCATTGCCCTGAAAAATCATCATTAGTAAATAAATAACAATAATAAAAATATCTTCCTCGAAGAGATTACAAAGATGATGAAGCCAAGGGGCTTAATATAAAGCAGTAAATCAGCAGGGTTCTCCTCCAGTGGCTAATGCCGAGGCCTGGCTTATCTTGGCCTTCTTCACCTTCCGAAGCGTGGTCTGAATCTAAAGTCGTGCTTGGTACATCTCCATCCTGATGATAATCGGATCTGTTTCTTCTAATATCTTGGCTAAGTGCTCATCTGTGCTTTCCAAACATTCCTTAGACGCTCTTCTTCTTGGGCATCGTGAGTAAGTGTGGGCCTTGGGATGGATTCAGGGCCAAGTGTCCCTGTAGCCATTCATGATACCCTAGGTCACACCTTGCCTCGAACCTGTCTGGAGCTAAAGTATCTGGGCCTCAACTTACGCGACCATTCCATTCTCTGAGGATCACCCCGGCGTTCTTGATCTTATGCTCTGTGCGCTCAATGATGAACTGCTCAAGATTTCCTACCTGAGGTATCACTTGCCTCCTACCAAATTGCCTCAAAAACCGAGATGGATAATAAGGACGGATTCCTTGAACCCCTGCTAATGGCACAAAAGGACAATTCTTACCCCGAACCACCATAATTTTCGATATGATTTTGAAACACACAAATGGTATAGAATCAAACCTTACTAGACAGATCATAATTTTGTCCTTTTAATCTAAGTTATACTATAATGCCCACTGAAGTCTAGGTGCCACAGTTTAGGTTCAAGAAATAAAGGTTCTTACCAATTTTTGATTAACTAAATGTTTTTTCCTTAAGTTCAGACCAAGATTAGTTCATTCACAAGATCAAATCCACACATAAATACATCACACTAGCTTTAAACATATTCCTCAGAAAGCAAACAGAAAAGCAGACAAGTCAAACTTCTTAAAAAAAGGAAACATGAATTCAAACACTAAGTGAGTAACTTACCTCTTTAGGACTTAGTTAATGGTAGTTTTTACCCCCTAATCATGACAAAGATATGACAGACACTTACCCTTTTATTTTGACTTAATTTTAAACAACATGAAATCTCAGGACTTCCCCCAAGGCATGACAAACCATCCTTGACCAATCCCAAGGTCTCAATGAACCCCCGCGATCGAGAAACAGTGCAGAAGACAAGGAAGCCTCAGGGTCCTGAAAGAGCAATAGGATAGGGTGAGGTCATCACCTCTCCATCCCTTTCCTAAACCTTACTTTCAGCAAAAAGGGATCAAAGGCCCCACTGGTCACTACCTCATGTTCATGCCTAAGCTCACCTTTTACTCTCCCAAGACAACCGCAGCCCCCTTTACCTTATTCTCACACCTAATGGCAATCACCAAGAACTTATGGACAAGAGTAGTTTGACACTGCCCCCTTAAACTAAATTTCATCTAGACCTCTAATGGATCACATATGTTAACAGCTTCTAATCAATTAAGTTTAGGGTCCGAATTATGGAAAACCAACTAGAATTCCTTTAGGCACTAACATTTGAGAAAGTTGAACATTTAAATCACTTAAAAGCTTAAGTTCAGACTGAACATCTACCTCCCGGTTCGAAACAACTCCTTTTCCAACTGATTAATTATTTTCAAGTGGTGAAGGGCTCATTAGGACTCAAACCATCTTTTTAATCCTCTTAGACTCCTTTTGAAAATTCAAGCATGAACCAGATATAGAAAAGAGAAAGTCTTATAATATGAATGTCAATACTGAACTCTATTCAAATGAAACAAACATGGCACATAATCCTGCTAATGGCATATAGGTATTCTACTTCATTTTAAAATGATCTCTACCACTTTATGGACCTTTATTAGCTCCTAATGGACCCTCTAATAACCTATTATCTCATGAATGAACTTGAGTCCCAAAATTTCATTTTTTAGACTTCTCTTTATTAGGTCCTAATCGACCCTTTAATAACCTGTTATCTCATGAATGAACTTGAATCCCAAAACTTCATTTTTTTAGACTTCTCTATCATATTCTAGGATAATACTGCTTTAAAATTACCTTTAATGCATAACATACAACTATTCAGAATTATTTGACTTATTCAAGCACATTCAAATAAACTTAGGAAGTTTCAGACCCACACAAATGCAAGCAAACCCCTAACTCTAAATGCCTTAAACACTCACCAAAGACTCCTATAAACATGCCTAGGTTCCTCTAGCTTTGTTACGAGTTGCTCATGATCTTTTCGATTTTTATCCCAATCATAACTTCAAGTTATCTAGTTGACATTAGATAAGTGTACAGACCTATGAAAGAACAAATTTAGGAAATCAAAATGTCATAGTCTTGTTCAAGCAAAAGCAACTACCTCAAATGCTTGAAATAGATCATCACAGTACTTTAATGTTCTACTGCATTCAAATAGGATCAGTGTTGATTTAAAAGTTCATCAAATTACTATCATGACTCATATGATCACATTCTTATCATATTTAAGTATTGAACAGCCAAAATAGGAAACTTCAACATCCAATAGAGTACATGAAGTCTGTTTCAACCATATTTTCAACCATATTTATAGAAACACCAATACAGTATTTGAAACTCATACACTCAGTCACATCAACAACTGCTTATTAGTGTCAAACATATGCTTCAAAAATAAAGGAAGCAATCCCCACATCTAAACAAGCTAATGAATCTTAACAGCACCCAAGCAGTTCATTCATTTAATTGAACCAAAAGGCAACACATCAATCAACTAACATCAACAAACCACTATCATAGAAAACCAACTACTAAGCAGTACTAAAATAAACAAATAAAGGATAGAATGTTACCTTTTAATAGTGCAGCCTTTGGATCAAAATAATTTTGAAACTCGCATTGCTTCCAAGACCACACTCAGCCACAAAGACTCAAAACAAAAGAAAGGATAAATTTTTTAAACTCAGAAAAAACCTCAAACTAGTGAAGTCTTCAAAAAAAATTACTAAAGAGGCTTGAAATCCGAAGTTTTTAGCCTTCCTTTTAATTTTCTCCAATTTTTGACCTCTGAAACTCTTTCAAAACTTTAAACTTTCAAAAACTCAGACTTTTTCTCTCCAAAAGGACCTTCCTCTGTGTGACAGGGTTGAGATTCTATTTATAGAACTCCAAAAATTGTTGAACCCTCAAAACCATCGATGTGGGACAAACATATTCCCCTAAAAATGAACTTTCAAATCAGATCTACGTCTCAAATGACTCCTCAAACATATGAACGGCCAGATCTGAACATCATTTGGTTCGATCCAGCCTTTTCAAACCCAAACAATGGAAATCAAGCAAGGTACAATAACAAAACATGTAAATCACAGAATAATAAAGTAAAATAAAGCAAAAAAGACGATTCATTACCATGTTTGGATCATATCTTCGCGAAACCAAGTGAAACATTAAATGTTTCACTACTATAGACATGTAAAAGCTGTCTACATCTACTATGCTCAGTAAATTTGCCATTTTTGGCGGAGAGAGAGGAAGGAAAACACAAGGCGGCGATTAGGGTTACACAGAAAGATAGAGAAAGGGGGGGGGGAGGGGGTAGGTTTTTTCTGAAAGAGGAAATGAATGGGGGAGAGGGGATACTCCTTTATCGTTATTGAGTGGTTTGGGACGGGTCCCAGCCTGGTTTGGGCTGGACTCGATCCAGTCCTTATGAAATTAAAAGGGGCCCTTTTCTTTTGTATACATATATATATGTATACTAAGTGTATACATGTATATGTATACCTCATGTATACATATAAAGATAATTAAGGATTAAAATTGATAATATTTTAATTATAGATAAAATTAGGACACAATTATTTTATTAAAATAGTTTAAAAATTGGCCAAATTGTCTTAATGGGCCTAAAATTGCAAACATGGCCCTAATGGATTCTGATCCAATTAATTACTTCAAATTTGGCCTTAATTTATTTTAATTTAATTGGTTATTTCAATTATGGCCATATTTGGCCCAATTAGCAGGTTTTAAAAATTAAATTGCATTAATGATCTTGATTAATTTAAGCCAATGAATTTGGTTATTTCAATCAAAGCCATAAAGAGGATAATTTTACAAAAAAATGACCCCAATTTCCCTGAACCATCAATTGGTCAAATTAATTGTGGCCATAGCAAAATAATTAAATAATTTAAACATCAATTTGTAATAAAGACCACTTAATTAACTAATTAAAACATTTATAGATAATTATAAATAAATTTCAACAAATCACATAATTATGCAAAAATTAAAGATTAAAGGGTGAAATGGTCAATTATAGAAATTACTCAAACTCCATGGATTAAAGGGAATAAAGTATTTGCTAATTTTGATTTTTGGACAATTTAACAATTAAATAATGATTATTATCTTAAAAACAAAATGCCCTTTTTCTTTGATTTAATCGAATAAGTATCTTATAAATGTCATAAAAATACCAATTAATTTTCTAAACAACTTTGTGATGTCATGAAAGACCTTTCACCAATTTAAAGGATCAAAATATTGCTCTGAGCAATTTTATAAAAATTATTTAAATCCTTTAAGGTGCATAGCTTATTTTATTTATTTTTCAAGGACTCTGAGTAATTAAAGTAAATTATGGGTGGTCAAAAATTAGGTGTCAACAAATGAAATACTTGATATGGTAAACGGTATGATAAGTCGAAATTGATACATTCTTGTGACTATGGCGTTTACTGGTGATTTTACTAAGTTTACTGGTTTACTCTATCTCCGGGTTTTGAATTGTTTTCATTGATATTGGTTTACTAATTCTACAATATTATTCCACATGTTAACTATCGCCTCTTAGACACTTACAAGTACCCAATACTCAGGCATACTATTATTTTTTTGATGGTGTGTTAGATAACATTGAGGAGCAAGCTCGTGATACGCGTGTGGAATAGAAGAGCTTGCTATTTCCAGACTTTTGGTGACCCCACACCTTGGCTCGTAGGACACCCTCTATTTTACTTATTACTTTTAGTTTTCGGGCTGTGTCCTGAAGTAGACTACTTCTTATTCGTCTTAGAGGCTCCATAGATAGATGTTATTTTGTGGGTATTGGTTGGAATCGTTGTTCGACTCTCATGGGTATTGCTACGTTTTGACAATCTATTTATTACAGACTTCCGCTGCTTTTATTTCTTAAATTATGAGCATGAGTTTGTTTAGTTATTTTATAAAGTTTTTTAATTAGTTAATGAAAGATTATTAAAAAAGGACTTGATGGCTGTCGATTTATAAGGTGCTTTTGGTGTTGTTCATAGCATCGGATGCCTATTACGTTCAGAGTCGGGTTTGGGGCGTGACACACACACTCACTCTCGCTCTGGTATATGACCTCAAATCACGAGCACTCATCCCTCTCTGGTAAAGACCTTGGATCACGACTATCGTCTCTCTTTTACGCCCTATAGCAAAGACCTCGGAGGCTACACTCTCTCATTTTTCCTCATTTCAGAACCACAGTCATATCATGTTAGTGATATGATTAATATAATGCCATGCATGAAATCAGCCTCAATAACATCACATATCAGTAAATCAACATATACTTGCCATTGACCGCATATCAATTCAATCCATCAATATTATCCTTCCTTTTTCCAAATGATAAGTGAGATATCAAGAGACAGAGAGATATAGTCAAATTCACATAACATCAAGTATGGCGATAACAGAAATCATAACAAACCTGTGGATTTAACACCATAACCATGCTCGAAGGCCTATCATGCTTTCCCCGTCAATAACTAACATCTACATATGCTTTGCTAATCGGAGTCGAACCAAAGGTAAGTCGTAACCTACCTCAACAGCTAAACAGGTGCCACAAACTACTCCACTTGAGCTTTCTCCTTTCAGATTGCCTCGAAACGGTCAAAGTCTATCAAATTAGTACTCTATGTTAGTACACGAGTCTAAGGACACCCATATCGAAATACTTCTTAAACGACTCCAAAAATGTCCTCGGGCCCACACGAGAAAAATACGAATTTATTAGAAAAATGAGGTTACCCAAAGTCTAAATAGCCAATACCTCAAGTTTCATGCAATTCTAACCCTAATTGAGCCTTAATTTCATCAATAATCCAAAAAAAAAAACAATTTGGAGAAAAGCCCTCAATTTCCATAACAAGATTCTTGAATAAAAACGGGGATGAACTTAGGGACTAATTACCCGTTGATTAAATGATTAGAGACTAGGAAACCTCTCAAAAACACTCAATTTAGAAGAAAATAGATCAAAAATCAATTTAGGGTTCATCACCCAAAACCCCAACTTAGAACATGGTTTCTCACATGATTCCCCAAAATTAAAGGTAACATAACATAAAATGAAGATAGGGAACTTACCCAAAGAAGAATCTCACCATGCTCCTAAAAATCGCCTCACAAAACCCTCTAAGCCACACTTAACACCTCATACTTTGTATCTGCGAACCAAGTCCTACATAGGCGGGCCCGCAGATACGGCACACCAGAAATCAGAAAAAGTTCTAGTTTTTCACCAGGTTCCAACTGAAATTTGAGACTTGCCAGATAAAAATCAAATATTCAACCCACTACAAAAATACGCTACGAACCCATTCGTGCCCACAAAATTCCCAAAATAGGTCATCTTGACCCGATCAACCCCCAAATCCCAAAAATAAGGTTTCCAACTCATAGACCAAAATGCCCCCGAGTGCCTGGGGAACTGAACTAAACATTCTACTAAGTTATAATCGACCTTCCGGACCTAATGGAACCGACAGAAATCTCAAAACGACTCATTTACCCAAAAGTCAACTATTGGTCGACACTTTTTCACTTATTCAACTTGAAAGCTTCTAATTTCTTAAAATTCCATCAATAATCACCTGGCTACCTCGGGAACCGTGTCACCAATCTCCGCAGGTCAAAATCACTCTAACAGGCTAACGGAAGGGTCAACGGGGTAAAAGGGTCAAAAGGACCTACAACAACTGTTGTTTTCAAGTCCAAAACTTTTTTAACAGTCACTTGAGTCCTTTGAGTCTCAATCCAAACACGTCTCTAATAGTAATATTGACATGTACAAAGGCTCAAAGCATAAATTGGGATGCATATACTAAAAATTATGGGTCGGGTTGTTATAATTGGTTTTCAAATTTGGGAGGGTACATACTAGAATGAGTCTGAATCATACTATTGGTGAGGTATTCTTGATCTGCTCCACCACAAAGAAGAGAGAAGAACTGAGCTTTCAGAAAATTCTCCATTGCATAAATATTCAAAGAGGAAAAGCAAACATAATTGAATGAGCGGAAGTTCTTCAATGAAAATCTTTCCATTGCAAAAAGTTTTGATTGAATGCAACTGAGAATATTCATAATGAAAAAATTTAGAAAGAATCAATTCTTGCTTAGAAGATTAAATAAAAAAGAAGAATAGACAAACTTAAAAGCATATGGTTGAACCATTTTCTATGGAGAAAAAACGCAAATATAAAGAATCATTAAGAAGAACAAAACTTTGGACTCAAGACCCATGGAAGAGAAGCTTTAAAACTGATAGAGAATACAAGGGAACGGTGCTTCAGCCAAAATGACAAATGCAATAGGCAAAAGAAGAAAAAAAGAAAAGTGAAGGAAAAAAAAGGAAAGAAAATATGGTTGTCACGCACTTTAAGAAAGTGAAAACACTTTCTTTGGCACATCATCTTTCGAGGGATAATAGTTCTACTTTGGCTAATGTCACAACCTATTTTCACTAAGTCGTGTGGGCACCTACCTTTCCCATCTCGGTAGGCGAACCCTTATCCCAACAATCACAAAAACATAAATAAAGCAGAAGAATATAGAATAACGTAAGTCTCACGATAATAATATAAAGAAATGCAGAAGTAATGAGAATCCAACCCCAGTATCTAGTCTGGTCATACAAAAGCATCTACCAAATACTACAAGTCTGAATAATACTTAAGATCTCAAAAGATGTCTCAAAATGGGAATAAGACATAAATAGTAAGAAGAGTCTTCGGGCATCGAACATCCTCATGCTCACCCTGAATAGACTCGGCAGCAACCTCGATAATCAACCACGAGGGGTAGAAGTAGATCCAACCTAGTACTCTGCATTCATAAAAGAATGCAGCAAGTGCAGGTCAGTACAAACAACAAGTACTAGTAGGTATCATAAGCCGACTAAGACTAGCTAATGTATATAAAGACAACAAAGCAAGATAAACACGTAAAACAACAAGGTACAAGTCAACACGAATCCATAACCACGGTACAAGTCATCATCTATGTTATAGCATGTAAACCCAACTGTGCCAAGTCTCAATGTGACCAATCCGAACCAGTATATTACAATCATGCCACAACAAGTCATCACCTATGTTATAGCATCTAAACCCAACCATGCCAAATCTCAATGTGACCAATCCAAACCAGTATATCACAATCATATCACAATAAGTCATCACCTATGTTATAGCATCTAAACCCAACTATGCCAAATCTCAGTATAACCATTCCATAACCAGTATATCACAATCATATCACAACCATATCATAGAAAACCAAGAGGTATAATGCAAGGCAATAATATGTGAATGATAAATGCAATGCATATGCACCGCACACATGTACTCCAACTGATGGAACATCACATTTCGGCAGCCCAACCCATAGGGGACCCGCGTAGTCCATGTACGAATCACTCCGCACATAGACCAGAGATGACTCCATTCTCACATATACGCCTCATATCAGTCATTCCGCACATAGCCTAGAGATGACTCAATATACAATGTGTTTCAACGCACAATATTTCCTTCTCACTTTCCATCCTCAGTACCATAACAATGCATTATCAATATATCATGGAAATGAGTATGAATGCGATGCAATGTAATATCAGTAACCAATTCAATCCCAAATGATACCACACAAGTAACATCAATAATAAGGCTACACAATAAGCCACAATTGAATCACAATTCTCATCTTAATATCAAATCAAGTAAAGTACCGCAATATCATTGTCATGATATACCACTAATCACCAATATCCGATGTCTCAATGTGGCAACGAGCTAATAAGTAAATAGAACAAGATAATTCTACAATGCAACGGGGTGACTAGCCCCCAAATCATTCAACAAGGCGCAACCTAAGGCAATAGTCAACCCAATTTCATACCCGAAGGTTTACATGCATTCTCCGACAATATCATCTAAACATACGCTTCGCAAATCGAAGTCTCACCGTAAGATAAACTGTAACCTACCTGGAAAGCTGAACAACAAATATCCAACAGTCAAACCTTGGTCTTGCCCTTCCTTTGTGCCTCGTGATAATGAAAGTATAATCATATCTGGATATGAAATTAGAATCAAGAAGAAAATACCCAAATAACCATATTCCTAATCAAGTACCAAATCCTAACTCATGGAGTGGGGAAAATGAGGGAATTCGAAGGATACCCATAATAGTCTTAGAAGAATTTCAGATCAAAAGTTAGTTCAAAAACCCATTTCCAACCTCAAAGGGCAAAATGGTCATTTCATAAGAAAATCGAGTTCAATAAGGTCAAATTACTAATCTAGGAAGTAATATGAATCTAATGGTACCCATATTGTCACACTTTAAATCCGAACCCAAAAAGTCTCCAACAATAGGAATCCGAGCCACGAAGGGCAAAATAGAAAATTTAGTTCAAATCAGTTTACCCATTATTTATGGAGCCTATATACCAAAAATGAGTGAAATCCATCCACTAATTCATGTTTAATTGAAGAAAAACCAAGTTCAAGTCTAGGGTTTCAAATCCCCAATTTACCTCACTTAATTTGAGAATCTTAGCATGAAAAATCCTACTAAACGATGGAATAATCATAAAAAGGTGTTTGGAATCTTACCCAAATGATAATTCTTGAAAGGGTCTCTTCAAGTCTCATAAAATCGAGCTTCTAAGATTGTGAGAAACTCCAAGCAAATAATAAGAACGAAAACACCCCGCTGGCCGACTCATATCTAGTCCTAGAACAATCCCAAAGCTCATTTTTGTTAACTCCAATAGATTCCCTGCGAAATTTCACTCAAATTAGGCTTTTGAAATACCTCATTTGGCCTTAAAATGAGTGAGATATGGTGGTTTCAATTTTTGGAAGAAGGCATAAATTTAAAGGATGATCTCAGTGGCAATTTCGTAATTTTCAACAAAAATCACACCAAAAAATCAGCACAGCAAATTTTTAGTAAAATATTCATATCTCCCTCATACAATGGAGAAATGCGATGATTCTTGTTGCTACAATTCTTAAATTACGATACGGATATAACAGTTCAAGCGAAACAAAAGACAAAGCTCGTTTGCTCATTATGGTATCCTTTTTGCTCAAAATGGCGTTGAAACCAAAAACAAACATCATGCAGCCCAAACACATCCGAAACTCATTGGAATCTAACCAAAATTTGTGGATAAGTCCAAAATCATCATACGAACCTGCTCGAACTCTCAAAACATCCAAACGGGACCTTCTTGACCCGATGTTGACCGTGATCAACTCCAAATCATACCAAAAGCTAGTTTCTCAACCAACCAACCAAATCATACCCGAACTTCGCGGGAACTGAACCAACGACTCGTCTAAGTCATAAATGACATTCTGCACCTAGTGGAACTATCAAAATTATATTACGGGCATGTTTATCCAAAATTCAACTTTTGGTCAAACTTTTCAAACTTAAGCCTTGAAAATTCCAAAACTTAGATTTTCTTCTTCGATTCTCATCTGATCACCTCGGGAGAGTCACCCAACCCCATAAGTCATAAACATCAAAACAAAGCTAACGTAAAACAACAAATTTTGGATCCAGGTCTAAAATCTTCCCGTGACCATCTTTTCACCATAAATAGGCATATTAAACATTAACCGACTTAATTGTTAAAAACCAAGCAGACGAACTCTAAAATTAGCCCCGTAACTTTCCACATATCATAACTAATATTTCAAATCTAACGAAATCTTCAGATTGACAATCAGAGCACGTTTTCCCAAAGTAAACAATTTATCCAAATAATTGAATGTTGAAATTTCCAAAGTGAAACCTTCTCTCAAAGTGAACCAAATAATATTCGTTTAACTTCAAATTTGGCTAGCAAGTCAAAATAATTATAACGGAGCTTCTAGAATAGACGACACGCAAACTAGAGCACCGGTTCTCAAAATGACTGACTGGATCGTTACAGCTAAAGTCGTAGATGACTCCTTATAGTTGTCCACAGAATTAAGTCTAACAACTAACCAGGTCCTTTTTCATACTAGATTCAGTGTACGCGCTTTGCGCGTAAACAAAGCGTGTACATCATTTGACAACAAATACTATAGAGAAAAGTTGGACTTAGCTACGAACTTTATCGTTATTCTGTTGATAAATTATTTGTAGCTAAACATTTTTGATAATTCGTTACTTGTCTGCCGCATTGTAGGATTAACGATGAATTTAAATGCTTAACTTTCTATCGATAATTTATATCAATTTAGTAGTGAAATAACTTCATATATAAAAGAATGTTGAGAGTTTTCATTTGTTAGAATAACTATAACAACAAACAATAATAATTCATTTAGAATACATTTTATTTTCTTCCATTTCATCGTTGTCACTATAAATTTGCATTTTACCAATTTAACATCTAACATTATAATATAATCAATTTTGTTTTATTTCTAATTTATTTCACCACTAATGTTTTTTCTTATTTAACAATTTATATACTTGAAAGTTCGGTCAATTTGAAAAATAAATTTAGCAATTGAAGAATTTGAAAAGAATAAAATGAAATTCTTTTTCTAATTAGTTAATTCAAGATTTTAATTATTTGTTCGCAGCATCAAAGGAAATAATTTGTTTTATATTAATTTAAATTCTTGATATTAGTTCATTTCAAATTTTAAATACTTAACTATAATTATGATTTCATTCCATAAGAATTCTATGAGAACTTTCTTAGTTTGTCTCTTTTGATTTTATCCTTTTTTAAAACCTTTTACTTTTTTTCTACCTATTGGCATTTTTTGGGGCCTTCGTTACTTTTATATACTTTAATTTTATGAGATTCGTGTATTTTTAATGGTGAAATACACAATTAATTATCATAATATCAAAACTCTTGTAGACACATGATTTTTGACCCTCCCCGGGGTATTTCACCTTTTAGTATCAAATCTTCCTTTAAATATGGTCTGGACATTTTATTTGGTTTTATTTTGTTTAGTAGGTCTTATTTGAATATTCGAAAATCACAAAAATAGAGTCACAGTTTAGGATATATGTTTAGTTTCGTTTTATTATTATTAGTACAAAAAAGAAAAAATGTCCGAAAATGTGTTATTTATTTTTAGTTTAATTTCCAAGTTAAAAGTTTTAATAAATAAATATAGAGTAAGTACATATTTTAATTTAGTAGTAGTATATTTTATATTCTCACTTGTTAATTATTTGTCATTTTACCACTCAATTTTAACACCGCATCTACACACACATATCACATGCACCCTTTTATGTATTTTTTCTTAAAATAACAACAAAACAATAAAAAAACAGAAAATGCCTTTTTCCATTAAAAAAAAAAAGAGAGAGAAAACCCATCTGCACCAACTTTTTCAAGGCCTATTACCCAAAGCCTTTTTTCGTCTCTACACAATATATATATAAAGACTAGCGCTTAGCATTTTAAAAGAGAACACCCTAATAAAAAAAAAAAGACCTAAAAATCAGCCGCAACAGCAAGCTACAAGCTTTCCTTATATAGAAAAATGATGGAGGGTTGGTCATTCTACTACCCATAGCAGCAAGATAGCAGTTGATGCCATAGCAGCTCCTTTTCTTCCAAGTTTTCTTTTAAGTTTTTGCTCATCTCCTTCACCTCAAAAACAGCCATTAAAGTACCTTAAACCACCACCAAACACCACGTGAGCTTCACCATCAGTTCGTCTATCCCCGTCAGTAAACCAACACCCCAAAACAGCCTCCAAAACCGAATTGTTTCCACCTTAGTACCACCACTGTTAGTCATCGGTAAAACAATAGCTTTAATCAACTCCACCCAAAAACACCATTAAAACCAGCTCATAAAAGCACCACCAAACCACCGTTTTCGTCGAGGTCGCTGTTTGAAGTCCCGCTCAAAGTCTTGAGGCTCTGGTCGATGCCGAATATTGTCGAGGATTTTTGAAGTTTTGTTCCGACAACGGAGTTTTTAGATTTCAGCAATAAAGGTTCAATCTTTCCCATTTCGTCAAAAGTTGATTTGCTTCATAGTCTGCTCTTTTCCTTTGTTTGATTTTATCATTAGTTACTTGTTAAATTGTTGTTGAAATACTAAGGTTTAAGATCATCAGTTAACTAACCTTTTTATTTTTCAATTAGTTCTCTATCAATATTTATGTGTTTTGCATTAGTGCGTTTAGTCAGCAGTACGTGCTAATTTTGGCATGTTCTAATTAGTTTCTCTTAATTGGATTAGTTTGCTTAAAAATGAGTTCTGTGAGTGTCTATAATGCTCGGTTCATTTATTTATTATTATGTTCATAATATGTGAAGCTATCAAATATGTCTAAGAGAAGAAATTGAGAAAAATAAAGTTCTGCTAATTTGGGTGGTGTGTTGAAATTAAATAGACAGAGGGAATGATTGTATCATTTGGCATTTAACTAATTTCATGACTTTTTTTGGTGCATCAGAATACTTTGTTGTAATTTGTGTTCGGCCTAAGCCAAATTTAAGGCCGATTAATTGAATACTAATTGTGAGATGAGCGAGACGGGGTGCGAATTATTTCAAACTCCGTTGTCAAGTTTAAAAAAAGAGCAGAAAAAACAATCATGAGAGAGCGAGATGGGCTGCGAATTTATTCAAAACCCGTTGTCAAAACAGTGAAAACAACAACAACAACAACAACAACAACAACAATAATAATAATAATAATAATAATAATAATAATAATAATAATAATAATAATAATAATAATAATAATGACCAAATAATTTTAAGTGTCGGATTTTAGAGACAAATAATTGCTGTTAATGCTAGATGAGCTCTAGGCGCGTTTCAAGATGTTTGTTTCGATTAAGAATGTGGTTACAGATCTTATTTCGAGACGCTTTAAACAACTCAAGGATGCGGTCACGCACCTTGGCCAATCTCTTTTTAATAATTAATCTTGTTTCAATTGAGAATGCGGTTACGCATCTTATTTCGAGACACTTAAAAGATCCGGAATGCGGTTACGCATCCGGGTTAAGACTAATAAAAGTTCAACAATAAAAGTATGAGCAAATCAAGGCTCAGGAACATAATTTATCCAAAAATAGATTAATCTAAGTATAAGTCGATAAAAGCGACCGTGCTAGAACCACGGGACTCGGGGAATGCCTAACACCTTCTCTCCGGTCAACAGAATTCCTTACCTGGTCTTTTGTTTTTGCAGACCAATAATAAAGAGTCATTTTCTTTTGATTAGGGATTCATAAGGTGACTTGAAACACCAAAACTCAATTTCAAGTGGCGACTCTGTAAATAAATAATCCCTATTCAAAACCGTCACTTCAATTGGAAAAACCTTTTAATAAAACTTTGCGCGTTTATAGCACGCGAGGCCCAAAAAAGGGGTGTGACATCTCTGGTGACTCTGCAGGGGAATAACTAGAATTCGAGCTTTGTATAATTCATTTGTACTTGGCTTTTATTATTTTTTTTAATATATTGTGTTTGTTGGCCTAATGTGCTAATTGCCTCTCATTTACCGCTTTGATATTGTTGAACTGTTATATAAACTGTCTTCTCTCGTGCACCCCTCTGAGTCTCTGAAACACTTCACACACATCACAGGAATGCAGTTATGCATCCTACTTCTGTCAAGATAAAGCCGGAGCGTTTTGGCGCCCGGTGAAGGATTTTAGTCACACATGTTAGGCGGCGCTGGACAAGCAATGAAGTCGGAATAGCATTGCTACTGACAGTATTGCCCCTCCCCGGCTCGAGTTGTCCTCTCGGGTGAGCAGTCTAGACACCTTTTCCATTAGGTCTTAAACCTAGCAGAATTGAAACATAGAAATGGTATCCCTATTAGGTTCCGCTTATCTACATCATTTGCATTTGACTTAGTGAGACTCGCCACAGGGGCCGGATCTGTCTAGGACAGGTATCCTTTTTTTGACCGACTTGTGCATCTTATGTGCTATTTGTAATATTATTTGGAACACTTGGTTATGCTAACTAGTGAAACGGACAGGAGAGATGCATTCATCTGACTTTTTACGCACCCATCTTCCTTAAACCTCTAATTTGTCTGGCTCTTGCTAAAAATAAGAAAAGAAGAGTTTGATTCGAGACGATTTTATTTATTTATTTATTTTTAAAGAAAACTCAACAGTCCAATCTGGATGAACTACGCATACCTGATTTCCGTCCCACGGGGCAACGATACGTAGGCAACCCATATCGGGTTCGGTGATCTTTATTCAAAAATTCAAAAAAAAAAAAAAATTATGTTGTATTCAAAAATCCAAAAAAAAGAGATAGTTTTATCCTTATTTAAATAAACCCAAAAAAAAAAAAAAGTTCTTTTAATGCCCTATTAAAAAGAGAGAGAAAAAGATTTAAAAAAAAATATGTTTTCCTTTTACGCATCTTTTAAGATTCATTCTTTTGATAATTCAAAATCAAAAAAGATTTTTTTTAGATTTTATTGTTTCTTTACTTCAAAAAAAAAAAAAAGAGAAAGGAAGAATTCAAAAACAAGTTGTTGATTTCTTTATGCCAAAACTTCCCGAACTAAGCAAGATCTGATTCATGTCTCGACATGATACGTATGCAACCCAAGTCGGGTTCGATCGAATTAAAAAAAAAAAAAAAAAGAGTAGTTAAAGAAAGGTAAAAGAGTGGACAGAAAAAGAGAGATAATCATAAGGAAAAGTGTAGAAGGAGAATGAGTGAGAACCGAGAGGTGTGGAAAGAAAAAAAATGCAAGAAAGGAAAGACAAATAGAGCGAAAATGGGGATGATGCCAAAATGACATTGTTACCCTTAGAATCATTCTAGAACTGATAGTTGTGGATATGTGCATTGCACATTGTTCCCTAACCCACTTTTTTTTTCTCTTCATGATGTTCGATTTTAAAAGGTGGTTGGTTTGTGGTACACTGGCAACACACATCCACTTCACTAGATCAAAAGGAAGTGTGCCAATGTCGAGCGAAAATGAACTCCCAATAGTCAATACTGAGGAAAGACAAGGACATGGTCAACAGGAATCAACCGTTGTTGAGGAAAATAGGTTGTTGAGGCAACGTATGGTAGAGATGTTACAATAATGGTCAAATGGTAGGCAATCGCCCCAGGTAGTCCCTATTTTTTCTGACATCACGCCTATGGAACATGCATATACTCAGGCCTCACTCTCCATGTCAGAAGATCTAGTGTACCCTTCTGGGTTCGCTCATGGTCTTGGTGACTATACCAATTTGCCTAACATCACTGAAACCTCCACAAGTTGTCCTTCAAGGGTGCAAATCAGGACTGATATTCGGGGTATAACAATAGCGCCGCCCGTTTATACGTTCTCACAGCCTAATCCTATGGTTGTGACAACTACTGTGCCCATTGACATGATTCCCCAACCCACTATGGTGCAAAGATAAAATCATGTGCCACAATTTGTTACCCGTCAAGATCAGTACTACCCATTAGATTTCACATTGATGGGCCCATATCCTCATCACTCCATTTCACAGTTTAATTCTCTTATTGACATTGAGAGACCTGCGAAAAATGTTGAACATGAGGACATGGCTGGAAAAATGAAAAGCCTGGAACAAGCTATGAAGAACTTACAAGGATTGGGAGGTTATAAAAGTGTCTCGTTCAGAGATTTGTGCATGTTTCCCGACATTCATCTACCCCTCGGATTCAAGACTCCGAAGTTTGAGAAGTATGATGGTCATGGTGACCCCGTAGCACATTTGAAGAAGTATTGTAATCAACTAAGAGGAGTAGGGGTTAAGCAAGAATTGCTTATGGCTTATTTCGGTGAGAGTTTGACGGGGTTAACCTCAGAATGGTTCATTGACCAAGACGTTACTAAGTGGCATATTTGGGACGACATGGCTCAAGAGTTTGTGCAGCAATTCCAATACAATATAGACTTAGTCCCTTACAAGAAGTCTCTGATCAATTTGAAGAAGAAATCTATAGAAAATTTCAGGGAATTTGCCATTAGGTGGGGAGAGCAAGCTGCCAAGGTGAGACCGCCACTGAAAGAAAGCAAAATTGTGGAGACTTTTCTCCAAGCTCAAAATGAAGAATACTATCAACATATGCTCCCTGCCTTGGGAAAATCGTTTGTTGAGGCCATGAAAATGGGGGAGATGGTAGAAGATGGGATCAGAACAGGGCGTATTGTGAGTTTCACTACCCTAAAGTCCACCACACATGCGATTCAAGGTGGGTCAAGGAATTTCAGGATAAAGAGCGATGGAAATGATGATGTTGCAATGATTGTATCTGGCCAACGCCGTCACTACCCTCAACCTCAACGTCGATCACCAAATTACACACAATGGCAAGCACCAATGCCACATAACCCTTATCTGCCTTCACAGAATTTCCAAGCACCATATAATCCTCGTTCAAGGTCGGAGTACGGAAGGAGACAGAAGCCAAGAGACAGTTTCACACCAATTGGAAAATCTTATTCGAGCTTATTCCAGAAATTAAGACATATGGGTATGATCACTCCTCTTTTTGGGTATACTCCTGACCCGCATTCAAAAAGTTTTGATCCCACCGTACGATGTGCATATCATTATGATATCCAGGGATACAGTACTGAAGATTGTCGCACTTTGAAAAGAGAAATAGAAAGAATGATTTAAGAAAAACTTATTGTGGTGCAGGACAGCGACACTCCATGCGGCACACAGGATTCTTTACCAATACATGATAATGCATACTACGTGGGAATGTGCGAGTTGGTCAAAGGGACCCAGAACCTATGTGCTAAGGATAATATATGTGACATTCGTAAAGGTTCTTATGTGAAACTTAGTGGCTAAGATGACAGCTTTGCAATTGGAAAGTCACTCCTCTCCCCTCTTGGAAGGAGTATTTGGTAGTTTATTTCGACTTTCTTTCTGTTATCCGGATGATTGAGGGTTATAATCTGGATTTTACTTTTAATGTTCAAACCCTTCTATCCTTTTTGTTTAATTAAAAAAAAGTTTTGTTTTGTCACATTTTAATTCATTTTTTTTAGTTTTTCTTCAGTACAATTCTTTTCAGTTGGTTATAGTGACATGACATGCATGCAGAATTTTGGTTAGATCTTAAAACCTGGTCTAGTCAGGGGATAAATGCACCGAAAATTGAGAATACGAAGAACATTTGAGAAAACAAGTAGAGAAATGAAATATTTGAGAAGTATATACCAAATAGTATAGAAGTGGATTAATCAGATGAAAAGCATCCTGCCGTCAAGAGAGTCAAGAGTAAAGTTCAATCGACAAGCATGGAAGAAAAGTGAGGGACGCGTCCAACGATGCATATGTTGTGAAGAGATACTGTACGATATTCACTTCTCATTCTCGGATTGCATGCTTTGTACTTGACATTTTAAAGCATCGGTATGAAGAAGGCATTCATTCTGCTATCTAAACATTGTGTCACCCTTTGCTACCCCTTTCGAACCTTAGTTTTATTTTCTTTCATACCCCTCTTTTGGAATCAAAGTACAGTAAAAAATAAAAATAAAAAATAAAAAAATGGAAGAGAAAAAGTGAAAAGGTAAGGAGAAAATCAAAATGAAGAGAAAAGAGTTGAAAGAAAAAAAAACGAAGAGAAACACTCAAGAAATGAGCTTCCTGAACTACATTCGACCTGATTCTTGTTTCGGCAGGATACGTAGGCATACCAAATAAAAATCCAAAATTCCCCATTTCAAAGAAACTGAGGCAGAAGTTGTTTTTATTTTTTGAATTGATTCCAAAAGTTGTTGATCTCAACCCTATTATTTTAGTGTTATCTTCGAGCCTCCATGCCATCCCTTCTTTCCAACCCTGTCCAAAAGCTATGTTACAACCAAAAGAAAGACCTTTAGCTCAATATTTGATATGTCAAGGCTGAGCATGCAATGGGTATAAGACATTTGAATCATGGGCATTACATGTCTTCATCAGCATAAGAACAAGAAAGGAGAAGATGAAAAGGAGTGAGTCTTATAGGTGAAAACCTTCACGGGCATCCTAAGGCGATAGTGAGTTAAGAGAAATAAAAATGAGAGAGTCTTATTGGTGAAAACCCTCACGAGCACTATAAGGCGACGGTAAGATGAGAGACAAGCAAATGAGAGAGGCTTAGTGGTGAAAACTTTTCAGAGCACCACTAGCCGAATGAGATTTATGAATTTGATGAAGAAGTTGGGATATAAAGCCTGATTTCAAAACAAGTTATAAGAGCACAACAGGAGTTGAAGGATAGATTGGTTTAACAGATCGGCCTGCTCAATCCAAAATGCATGTCATGACCATTGGAGCCAGCTACCACATTCAGATAAGTGTCATTTTTTTTAGTCCTTCCCCAAGAGGGTTGTCTCTTATTGAATACCGTTTCTTTTCATTTCTACATCGTTTTCTTTTCTTTTCTTTTTCTTTCTCTTGCTTTGTTCCTTTGAGTCGGTCCTTGTAAAAACAAGCAAGAAAGGACTTCAAAATCTTCTACCAACTTCTCCAATTGCATGAAGCAAAGTTTATCCAGTTCATCAAAGTGGCAAGATTCAAGAAGAAGTGATATGCACAACAAGTTTGTTGACCATTGAATTTTTTTTTTTTTTGAATTCATGGTTAAATACAAAGGTTTGGTGATTGTTGAAATGCGAGTACATTACATAAAATGTGAAGTTTGAGGTTTTAAGATGTCTCTAATGATAAAGGTTATCGAGAAAAGTTGGAATCAGTGTCGAACGGGGAAAAGACAGAGGCAAAGATCCTCAAAGCCAAGGCCACAAACCAACCACCATGCTTTTAAACTCACAAATTTTCGTTGCTTGAAATAGGGATGGATGTTATTTTCAAATCAAAGGCTTCAAAGCCCAAATATTCAAAAGGTGCATTTCCTCAAATTGTCAACGCAAAAGGCAATGTCACAACATAGGTTTGCAAGCAACAAAAATTAATCAACTTTCCAATTATTTATATTGTCACCCCTAGGAGACACACTTCCCAGTCAAAGTAATTCGCTTTTTTAACCCCGAGGAGACACACTTCCTTGTCTTGGTCTTTCACATTTTGCTGTTAGGAGACGCACTTCCTAATTTAAACCTTTACTCCTAGGAGACGTACTTCCTAGTCAGAGTCTTTCAATTTAAACCCCTAAGAGACACACTTCTTAGTCTGGTCTTTTAGGTTTTGCTTTTAGGAGACACACTTCCTAATTCGGACCTTTACTGCTAGGAGACGCACTTTCTAGTCAGAGTCTTTCAATTTAAACCCCTAAGAGACGCACTTCTTAGTCTGGGTCTTTCAGGTTTTGCTTTTAGGAGACGCACTTCCTAATTCGGACCTTCACTCCCAGGAGACGCACTTCCTAGTCAGGGTCTTTCAATTTAAACCCCTAAGAGACGCACTTCTTAGTCTAGGTCTTTCAGGTTTTACTTTTAGGAGACGCACTTCCTAATTCGAACCTTTACTCTTAGGAGATGCACTTCCTAGTCAGACTCTTTCAATTTAAACTACTAAGAGACGCACTTCTTAGTCTGGGTCTTTCAGGTTTTGCTTTTAGGAGACGCACTTCCTAATTCGTACCTTTACTCCTAGAAGACGCACTTCCTAGTCAGAGTCTTTCAAATTTAACCCTCAAGAGACGCACTTCTTAGTCTGGGTCTTTCAGGTTTTGTTTTTAGGAGACGCACTCCCTAATTCGGACCTTTACTCCTAGGAGACGCACTTCCTAGTCAGAGTCTTTCAATTTAAACCCCTAAGAGACGTACTTCTTAGTATGGGTCTTTCAGGTTTTTCTTTTAGGAGACGCACTTCCTAATTCGGATCTTTACTCCTATGAGATGCACTTCCCAGTCAGAATCTTTCAATTTTAACCCCTAAGAGATGCACTTCTTATTCTGGGTCTTTCAGGTTTTGCTTTTAGGAGACGCACTTCCTAATTCAAACCATTACTCCTAGGAGACGCACTTCCTAGTCAGAGTCTTTCAATTTTAACCCCTAAGAGACGCACTTCATAGTTTGGGTCTTTCAGGTTTTGCTTTTAGGAGACGCACTTCCTAATTCGGACCTTTACTCCTAGAAGACGCACTTCCTAGTCAGAGTCTTTCAATTTTAACCTCTAAGAGCAGAACTTCTTAGTCTAGGTCTTTCATGTTTTGCTTTTAGGAGACACACTTCCTAATTCGAATCATTACTCCTAGGAGACGCACTTCCTAGTCAGAGTCTTTCAATTTTAACCCCTAAGAGAAGCACTTCTTAGTCTGAATCTTTCAGTTTTTTCTTCTAGGAGACGTACTTCCTAAATTGAACCATTACTCTTAGAAGACGCACTTCCTAGTCAGAGTATTTAAAAATTTAATGCCTAAGAGACACACTTCTTAGTATGAGTTTTTTAGATTTTTCTTTTAGGAGATGTACTTCCTAATTTGAACTATCACTCCTAGGAGACGCACTTCCTAGTCATAATTTTTCAGCTTTATCTCTAGGAAACACATTACATCTTTTAATTATCTTACATATCGTTTATGATTTTCCTAACACTCACAAAAAATTTCCTAGTGAAAACTGGGGCAGAAAATTTTGTTCGTGTTGTTTGTCTCTGATGATGTGTAGGACCCACTTGGAGAATGGGAAGCAAGTCAGGAACCCGCCTGAACAATAAGGGCATCTTTCAATTTCATGTTCAGGAGCCCGCTTGAAGAATAAGATGTACTTTCAGTTAGAATTAGCAGGAGCCCGCCTGAAGAATAGGGTCAACATTCAACCATCTTTCAATTTCAAGTTCAGGAACCTGCTTGGATAATAGGGACATCTTTCAATTTCAAGTTCAGGAGCCCACCTAAAGCTTGGAGTTTACTTTCAAGTCCAATTCGAGATTGAAATGTTTATCTCACACTTGGGAAGACATGAAGATTCGAGTCAAGATTCAAGAGAAGCTCCATAGCTAGGATTTTGTACTTGTATTTTCTTTTTCACTTTTGTCTTTCATTTGATGTAATAACAGAACCACGAACCGGAGCCTCGACAGGACCTTGCTCACCTATTCACCTCAATATGTTTTATCTCCCTTCTTACTGTTGAACTACACGTGACCTGATTCTCTTATAACCCGAGTGTAACACTCCGTAAATTTAAATTAGGTGTGAATGTATTAAATGAGAAGTAATGTGACATTTTAGGCATATGAAGTCCTATAAATATGAGTTTCACTAGAAATAGTTGATTTAAAATCAATACCAAATAGTGAAGTTCGTAAAAGTTCTCAATCTCATCTAAATTTCAGTAGGTCTGACTTCTAAGCCAGTTTCGTGCACATAGATTGGGAATTTGGGAAAACTTCCTAATTAAAGTTGTAGATATTTAAAATACCTTTCCAACGGTAGGTTTCGCAGCTCCAACAGAGCTCTATACTAGGACTTATGCCCATTTTACTGAGCATCATCTGTGCAGTGCGAAAATTAGGGGCGGCGCCCTAGGCCAAATTTCTAGGAAACTCAAAATTTTGATGCCATCAAAATGTATACACTATGTGCGCCACCATGGGCAATGCCCCAGGTGACACACCAGGCCATTTTACGCCTGAACGATTTTTCCCGAATTTTATAAAGGCCTAACTTCGTTATATTCATTCTCACTTCGTTTTGGCCGACTTCCTGAGAGGAAACAACCCTAAAGTATCCCCAAAACATATAAGGTATGTTCTTGAACAATTCCCATCATTTCAACATCAATCTAACATCAAATTAACACTAGTTCATCTTCCACAAACCCTAGATTCTTGAAACCCAAGAAAGAGAAAAAGAAAGGGACGTCTGGGAGAACTTAATATTCCTTCAATAAGGTATGATCCTTGACTTTTGTGATATTATTAAAAGGTTTTAGACTAGTGTAGGTTGTCCTATGAGATTAGAATCCATGATTGATTCATGAAGTGTTCAAGAACACGTTCTAGTCATGAAAACCCTAGCTTTCGTTGGTAAGAAGGGTTTGTGGGTGGAAATAGGTTAGAGTTTTAACCTCTCCTATCTAAAAATATTGTAGAATAATTTTTGGATTGTGGGAAGTACGCTTGAGCGGTAATTAAGGTATGTCTCTTTTGAACATACTCTTTCGGTCGGATTTTATGAACTCTTTGGTTGTGATTTGTATGCCCCTTTTAAGGCTCTTCATTGAATAAAAAGGTGAAATTTTCATGAATTGAAACTCTATTTCTTGCTTTAATTATGGTTAATGTGCGTGAGGGGACAAGCCCACATTAAACCTAGTTTGTATCATGTTTTACGTACATATATAAGTTATAAATGTTTTTCCTCTATAAGAGATGATCAATAATGATGGCTAAGGTTTGGTAATGATGTTTTCATATTGAACTATGGCATTGAAATCTTGGTTAAAGAAGTGTAAACGTTTTCAAGACGTTCTTTGAAATGGTTTATCTTTACGATATGGAATAATGAACTTTAATGCTAATTGATGGTGTGACTACTTTGAGACAAATTGTTAATCGGCTTCTATGCTATGAAATTTATTGGTGTGTTTGGCCTAGTTACTAGGAAGGAGGGGTAGCCACTATGGATCCTAGCGTGGTAATTGCCTAGCCATTCGGGAGGAAGAGTGGCCACTACCGGGTTCGCTACCCGAAGTGCAGTTAATGCCTAGCTATTCGGGAGGAAGGATAGCCACCGAGAATTCCATATTCCGGTGTGGTTCGCTGTGACAAGGGAACCTCTACGATTACCCCTTCGATGTGCTTGATTCTTGGGCCTGTATTGGCATATGTGATATTCTTATTCTTTCATGGCACTGTTGTTAACAATCTTGATCAATAGTAAATACATATTTGAAAGTCGTAATTGACAAGAGACTTCCTAATCGGTTTTGATAATGCTTATTGAGATACACCAGTTGAATAACTGTTTTTACATTGATTTCATTCGGTTTTCAGAACTGACTTCTTTATGTATTAGTGTACCTTATTTTCATATTACTTGTTGTCCCCGAGGCACTCATTGAGTATGAAGTACTCAGGCATACCATTGTTGTTTTTTATGGTATGTTAGGTAACGGTTATGATTCTTGATACTCCGGGCGTTTAGGAAGGACTTGCGGTTGCTGCTGATTTGGTGAGCCCACACATTCATTCGTGGGACACCCTATTTATTTAATTCCACTTATTTATATTAGTTTTTGGGTTGCGTCCCGATGAGTTAGACATTTATTACTTATTCTTAGAAGCTCCTTAGTATACATTCGAATGTGGGTAGAATAAGAGTTGTTGTTTAACTCTTTCGGGCACACTACCATGTTTTGGTTGAATTATTTAAATTATAAAGACTTCCGCTGATTTAATTCATATATTCATGATTTGTTACATTTATTTTATAAACTGTTGAAGGCCAATATTGAACCTAGCGGGTTCAAGTGTTATTATAGTGTCGTTTAGGTTCTTCCGATGTTGTTCATGACGTCAGATGCCGGTCACGCCTAGGGTGAGTTTTGGGGCGTGACAAGCTTGGTATCAGAGCCTAGGTTTAAATATGTCCTAGAATTATTGTCGGTGTCTGTGGAGCTGTGTCTAGTGGAGTTTTTCTTGTGCAGCCTGATCACCTGCATGACTAAGAAACTCCCAGGAAATTTATTGGTGTTTCTCAATCTTCTTTATTCTAGATTGTGCTATAGAGCTTGAACTTCCTTTAGGATCATTCTGACGTGTTCATTACTCGTGCTTTATGGAGATGACTTTAACTCGTGTTGCAGATGTTAACTAAGTTAACAATGGTGTTATGGAGTGCACATTATTCTGATGCGTAATTTGATGGATGGTACAGAGTCGCTGAAATTGTATTGTAGGTGTTTGGTATATATGGTTGTTGTAGGGTTTGGTTGTTGATAAATTGAGACAGGTATAGAAACAAAAGTAGTCCTTGTTATAGGGAGAACTTTGCCGAAATCTAGTTAGGCTGAAAGGAATAACTAAGGTGTGATATGTTTCAAGTACTGGAGGTTAGGGTGAAGGGAACAATTAAGGGTCTCTTGTAATGAATTAAGGACTATCGTACATTGAGGTTATATTCTTATTGCGTTAAAAAATCTGTACTATTTTGATGTTTAGTGGAAGAACTTTAGTTTAGGCTTGAAACTCGAAAACAACCGCTTGTGGAATAATGATTTAAGAGGATGATGTAGTTGATTTAGGCTTTAATTTGTTATTTTCAGTTTTGGCATGAGGTAAGTTAAGCTTGAATCATGTGTTGTTGAATTAGTCTCCTTGTCGGAGTATATTGTTTAGATTGATATATTGTGTGCTTCCTAGTCAAAGCATATATGTGTTGAGCCTTTTGAGTATCTAACTCTTGGGAAAGTGAGATGAAGGTAGAAACCCCCCTTATTCGTGTTGAGACTTGAGCGTTCTAGTTGTTAGAAATCCCTGTGAGGGCTATGTTGTTCTTATTTGGGTGAAGATGTACTGTTATCTTTTCGGGGTCGTTTAGTACAAAGAAAGCTCTACTTCATGATTTGGCAAACTATTACAGAAAGTTTGTGGAAGGTTTTTTGTTCATAGCCTCACCATTGACTAAATTGACACAGAAGACTGCTAAGTTTCAGTGGTCTGAAGATTATGAAAAGAGTTTCCAAGAGCTTAAGACAAGGTTGACTTCGGCTCCTATTTTGACTTTACCTTCTGGGTCTGGTGGATACGGTGTATTGTGATGCTTCCAGAATTGGTTTGGGTTATGTATTGATGTAGAACGGTAAGATGATTGCTTATGCTTCGCGACAATTGAAGAAGAATGAGAAGAATTATCCGACTCATGACTTAGAGTTGGCTGCCGTGGTATTTGCCTTGAAGATTTGGCGTCATTATTTGTATGGTGAGCATTGCGATGTTTTTACCGACCATAAAAGCATGCAATACATCTTTAAGCAATGAGAGTTGAACCTCAGACAGAGGAGGTGGTTGGAGTTGTTAAAGGATTATGACTTGAACATTTTGTATCATCCTGGTAAGGCTAATGTGGTTGCTGATGATTTGAGTAGAAAATCTATGGGAACGTTGGCTTATTTGCGTGCGCATGACATGCCCATGGGGAAGGAAATTCGAAGGCTTGATAATCTTGGGGTCAGACTCGAGGAAACTAAAGCTGGAGAGTTGGTGGGAATCACGCCATCACGGTCTGATATTGTGGAAAAGATTAAATCCAGCAATATGATGATGAGCTTCTGGCAAAGCTGAGAGATGGAGTGGAAAAAGGTGAGTACACTTCGTTTACTGTTGGGACTGCAAATAGTGTTCTGTGATTGCAAGGAAGATTGTGTGTTCCCGATGTTGATGGTCTTCAACAAGAATTGATGATGGAAACTCATAGTTCCAAATATTCGGTTCATCCGGGGTCCACCAAAATGTATAAGGATTTGAAACAACACTATTGGTGGAAGAGCATGAAAGCTGATATTTCTAACTTTGTGGCTAAGTGTTTGAACTATCAACAGGTGAAGGCTGAACATCAAAGGCCTGGAGGCCTAGCTCAGAATATCGAGATTCCGCAGTGGAAGTGGGAGGAGATCAACATGGATTTCGTTGTGGGTCTACCCCGCACAAAGGCCAAGTTTGATTTGATTTGGGTGATCGTGGATAGACTCATGAAGTCTGCCCATTTTCTTCCTGTGAAGACGTCATATGCTGTGGCGGAGTACGCCAAGTTATATTTGAAGGAGATTGTTAGGTTGCACGGTGTTCCGCATCCATGATATCTGACAGAGGTACGGAATTTACTGCTTATTTCTAGCAGACGTTTCAAGAAGGTTTAGGGACTAGAGTGAAATTGAGCACTGCCTTTCATCCTCAAACTGACGGGCAGGTAGAGAGAGCTATTCAAACTTTGGAAGATATGTTGCGTGCTTGTGCAATCGATTTTGGAAGAAGTTGGGATGAACACCTACCTCTGGTGGAATTCGCTTACAACAATAGCTATCAGGCGAGTATTCAGATGGCTCCTTATGAGTCTCTTTATGGGAGGCATTTTCGGTCTCCAATTGGTTGGTTTGAACCAACGGAAGTAGAGTTATTGTGTCCCAATTCAGTTCATGAGGCGATTGAAAAGGTAAATCTTATTGTGCAGCGACTGAAGACCGCTCATAGTAGACAAAAGTCTTATACAGACATGAGGCGTAGGAAATTGGAATTTGCTGTTGGTGACAAGGTTTTCTTAAAAGTGTCACCTATGAAGCGGGTAATGCATTTTGGCAGAAAGGGCAAGCTTATTCCTCGCTATATTGGTCCTTACGAGATTACAAAAAAGGGTTGGGAAGGTAGCTTACGAGTTGAGATTACCGGCTGAGCTGTCGATGGTTCATCCGATGTTTCACATTTCGATGTTGAGATTGTACAAACCTGATCTTTCCCATGTGTTGCACCATAAAGATATTGAAATTGATGAAGCTCTGTCTTATGAAGAAGAACCAGTTCGGATTTTAGATCGCCAAGTTAGAAGGTTGAGAACAAAGGATGTTGCATCGGTTAAAGTTTTATGGCAAAACCATAATATTGAGGAAGCTACTTGGGAAGCAAAGGAGGACATGAAGAAGAGATATCCTCACTTGTTTCCTATGGCAGGTATGAGCTAGCGTATTAAATCCTTATAGATGAATCGTTGTATTGTTTGAAACAACTTGTGGTTTAGTGAATTCTTTCTAGGCCATGATTCTCATTCGAGGACGAATGATCTTAAGGGGGGATAATATAACACACCGTAAATTTGAGTCAGGTGTGAATGTATTAAATGAGAAGTAATGTGACATTTTAGGCATATGAAGTCCTATAAATATGAGTTTGGCTGGAAATAGTTGATTTAAGATCAATACCAAATGGTGAAGTTCATAAAAGTTCTCAATCTCGCCTAAATTTCAGTAGGTATGACTTCTAAGCCGTTTTTTGTGCAAATAGATTGGGAATTTTGGAAACCTTCCTTAATAAAAATTGTAGATCTTTAAAATACCTTTCCAACGGTAGGTTGCACAGCTCCAACAGAGCTCTGTACTAGGAGTTATGCTCATTTTACTGAGCATCATTTGTGCAATGTGAAAATTAGGCGTGCGCGGCGCCCTAGGTGGCGCCCCAAGCCAAATTTCCAGGAAACTCAAAATTTTGATGCCGTCAAAATGGATACACTATGTGCACCGCCCTGGGCGATGCCCCAGGCGACGCACGTGCCATTTTACGCCTGAAGCGATTTTTCCCGAATTTTATAAAGGCCTAACTTCGTTATATTCATTCCCACTTCGTTTTGGCCGACTTCCTGAGAGGAAACAACCCTAAAGCATCCTCAAAAACATATAAGGTATGTTCTTCATCAATTTCCATCATTTCAACATCAATCTAACATCAAATTAACACTAGTTCATCTTCCACAAACCCTAGATTCTTGAAACCCAAGAAAGAGAAGAAGAAAGGGACGTTTGGGAGAAGTTAATATTCCTTCAATAAGGTATGATCCTTGACTTTTGTGATATTATTGAAAGGTTTTAGACTAGTTAGGTTGTCCTATGAGATTAGAATCCATGATTGATTCATGAAGTGTTCAAGAACACGTTCTAGTCATGAAAACCCTAGTTTTCATTGGTAAGAAGGGTTTATGGGTGGAAATAGGTTAGACTTATAGCCTCTTCTATCTAAAAATATTGTAGAATAATTGGATTGTGGGAAGTACGCTTGAGCGGGAATTAAGGTATGTCTCCTTTGAACATACTCTTTCGGTCGGTTTTTATGAACTATTTGGTTGTGATTTGTATGTCACTTTTAAGGCTCTTCATTGAATAAAAAGGTGAACTTTTCATGAATTGAAACTCTATTTCTTGCTTTAATTATGGTTAATGTGCGTGAGGGGACAAGCCCACATTAAACCTAGTTTGTATCATGCTCTATGTACATATATAAGTTATAAATGTTTTTCCTCTCTAATAGATGATCAATAATGATGGCTAAGGGTTGGTAATGATGTTTTCATATTGAACTATGGCATTGAAATCTTGGTTAAAGAAGTGTAAACATTTTCAAGACGTTCTTTGAAATGGTTTATCTTTACGATATGGAATAATGAACTTTAATGCTAATTGATAGTGTGACTACTTTGAGACAAATTGTTAATCGGCTTCTATGCTATGAACTTTATTGTTGTGTTTGGCCTAGCTGCTAGGGAGGAAGGGTAGCCACTATGGATCCTAGTGTGGTAATTGCCTAGGCATTCGGGAGGAAGAGTAGCCACTACCGGGTTCGCTACCCGGAGTGCGGTTAATGCCTGGCTATTCGGGAGGAAGGATAGCCATCGAGAATTTCATATTCCGGTGTGGTGCGTTGCGACAAGGGAACCTCTACGGTCACCCCTTCGATGTGCTTGATTCTTGGGCCTGTATTGGCATGTGTGATATTCTTATTCTTTCATGGCACTGTTTTTGACAATCTTGATCAATTGTAAAATGCATATTTGAAAGTCGTAATTGACAAGGGACTTTCTAATCAGTTTTGATAATGCTTATTGAGATACACCAGTTGAATAACTGTTTTTACACTGATTTCATTCGGTTTTCAGAACTGACTTCTTTATGTATTATTGTACCTTATTTTCATATTACTTGTTGTCCCCGAGGCACTCACTGAGTATGAAGTATTCAGGCATACCATTGTTATTTTTTATGGTATGTTAGGTAACGGTAAAGAGCAGGTTCTTGATACTCCGGGTGTTTAGGAAGGACTTGCGGTTGCTGCTGATTTGGTGAGCTCACACATTCATTTGTGGGACACCCTGTTTATTTAATTCTATTTATTTATATTAGTTTCCGGGCTGCGTCCCGATGAGTTAGACATTTATTCCTTACTCTTAGAAGCTCCTTCGCATATATTTGAATGTGGGTAGAAGAAGAGTTGTTGTTTAACTCTTTCGGGCACACTATCATGTTTTGGTTGAATTATTTAAATTATAAAGACTTTCGCTGATTTAATTCATATATTCATGATTTATTACATTTATTTTATAAACTGTCGGAGGCGAATATTGAACCTGGCGGGTTTAAGTATTATTATTGTGTCGTTTAGTTTCTTCCGATGTTGTTCATGACGTCGGATGCCGGTCACGTCTAGGTTAGTTTTTGGGGCGTGACAAGAGGGATATGTAGGAAGCCCAAACCAGGGCTTGGTTGCATCTTTTTCTTTCTTCCTCCTTCTTTTAGAATAACGGTCGGGTCAAACTAGTCTCTTGGTCTACTTGTTTGTCTGGAAACTTTTTGTGTTCCCAATCAAACAGGGGCAGATGTAGACACGTGATTTTTGACCCTCCCCGGGTTGTTTCACCTTTTAGAATCTAAACTTTCCTTTAAATATGGTCTGGACATTTTATTGATTTTATTTTGTTTAGTAGGTCTTATTTGAATATTCGAAAATCACAAAAATAGAGTCACAGTTTAGGATATATGTTTAGTTTCATTTTATTATTATTAGTACGAAAAAAGAAAAAATGTCCGAAAATGTGTTATCTATTTTTATTTTTATTTCCAAGTTAAAAGTTTTAATAAATAAATATGGAGCAAGTACATATTTTAATTTAGTAGTAGTATATTTTATATTCTCACTTGTTAATTATTTGTCATTTCACCACTCAATTTTCACACCGCATCTACACACACATATCACATGCACCCTTTTATATATTTTTTCTTAAAATAACAACAAAACAATAAAAAACAGAAAATGCCTTTTTCCATTAAAAAAAAAAAAAAAAAAAACCCATCTGCACCAACTTTTTCAAGGCCCATTACCCAAAGCTTTTTTCATGTACCTATGCACAATATATATAAAGACTGACCTAGACCTAAAAGGGAACACCCTAAAAAAAAGACCTAAAAATCAGCCGCAATAGCAAGCTACAAGCTTTCCTTATATAGAAAAATGATGGAGGGTTGGTTATTCTTGTCACGACCCGAGCTACGGGCCATGACGGGTATCCGGGGCTAACCACCGAACACCGCTCATTCTACTACTTATCTGCTCTCGCTCATAACATATGCTCATAAATCATAAGAGTCTATTAACATTTGAAACGTATTCACTTTTATAAACATATGCCCTTCGGCTATCAAAATATATACAT
>NC_081342.1:30896628-30971930 GCF_029784015.1 Lycium ferocissimum | reverse complement strand
ACGGCCCCTTATACGAACCGTATAAGCGGTCGTATGACCCCATTTTTCTAAAATTGTTTCTGTCGTTTCGTTGATCTCCAATCCTTATGGAACTTTCTTAGCCTTTGTTTAACATTTCATTAACTAGCTAAGGAGCGTTACAACTTTTCCTTAAGACTTTATTAAATCATCATTAGCTCGGTACTTTGCAAATCCTTCTTAGAAACACGACTTATGCTTCACATTCTTCAACGAACTTTCTTCTCTTGCCTCAAGTGTCTTTGAAATCTTAGTTAGAATAGTTAAGTACTACTTCTTACTTGTAGAAACGTCATATATGCCTCACCCTGCGTTAGTTTATTTACTATGCAACGACATGAAATTTTTTTGAGGTGTAACACCAGCGGCCCGGTGGGGTGCTTCAGAGGATGCCCATTCCCTAGTGGAAGTAGGAGAGAATTACCATGAATTTTGTCACGGGTCTTCTAAAGACCTCTTGGCAAGTTTGATTCTATTTGGGTGATAGTTGATCGGTTGACTAAGTCCGCTCCCTTTGGTATTCCGATTCAAAGTTCCTATCTTAGTAAAGTTAACAAAGATGTAAATTCGGGATATTGTGAGATTTCATGGGGGTTCTTATTTAAATTTGTGTACGATCGAGGTTCAATTTTGCTAGATTCGAAGGGCTGCCATGAGGTTGGGCACGATTGGATCTCGATGTTGGCTTTTCATCCCCAGACCGATGTTCAGTCCGAGTGGACCATTCAGGTGCTCGATGACATGTTGAGAGTGTGTGTTATTAATTTTGGAGGTCATTGGGATCAGCACTTACCATTGGTGGAGTTTGCGTACAACAACAGTTATCATTCAAGTATTGGCATGGCGCCTTTTGAGACCTTATATAGTAGGAGATGTAGATCTCCGATTGGTTGGTTTGATGGGTTCCAGGCTCGACCTTGGAGTACAGATTTGTTGAGAGTCCCTTGATAGAGTGAGAGTTATTCAGGCCAAGCTTTTGGCAGCTCAGAGCCCGCAAAAGATGTATGCAGACCGGAACGTCCGGGATTTGAAGTTTGCTATCGGTGACCGGGTTCTATTGAAGGTTTCACGCACAAAGGGTGTTATGAGGTTTCGTAAGAGGGGCAAGTTGATCCCCAAGTATATTGGTCCATTTGAGATTGTGGACTGTATCTGTTATGTAGCTTATGAGTTGGCATTGCTACCAGGCTTGGCGAGAGTTCATCCAATTTTTCACGTTTCGATATTGAAAAAGTATCATGCCGATGGTACCTACATTGTCCGTTGGGATTCTATATTGATTGATACGAATTTGACTTATGAGGAGGAGCCTATCGTAATCTTGGATAGGCAGGTTCGAAAGTTTAGGTCGAAAGAGATTGCATCGGTGAAAGTGCAATAGAAGCACCGTCCTATTGAGGAGGCTACTTGGGAGACCGAGTCTGACATGCGCAGCCGATATCCTCAGTTTTTTATTGCTTCAGGTATTTCCCCACTTTCTTTCTTTTCTTCACTCGAGGACGAGCGACGGTACAATTGCTATATGATGTAATAACCCATTTGGTCGTCATAGTCTTTTCGGTATTTTTGCCTTTTCTGAGCATTGACTAGCGCATTTTGAGCCAAAATTGACCTTTTAGGTAAACGGACCTTTGTCGAAAATCCATCTATTCCGAGAGGTCCGGAGGGTTGCTTATGACTTGTGTGGATATCTCGTTCGGTTCCCAATGCACTCGGATGCATTTTGAGACTTAGGTTGGAAAATTGGAATTAAGGCATCGAGGGTTGACTCGATCGAAGAGACCTCCGTTGGAAATTTTGAGGCCACGAACGCGTTCGTAGTGTATTTTTGTGTGGGTCTATGTATGTGGTTTGTGAGCAAATGGGCTCGGGAATGGCTCGAGATTTCAATTGAGACTTAGAAAGTTTGGGGGAATTCTGGTACCTGGTGCCCGAAATGGCGACACCGTTGTTGTGGTGTGTTTGCCGCTGGGGAGGCCATATGTATGTTGGCCAGACCCCTACGGCGGCCTGATAGGAGTTGTAATGGCGCCGCTCCGCTATTGCGGCCTAGTTACTATCGTGACAGTAACACGCCAGTTATTTCATTAAGTGTGATTTAAATAAGCCTTTAGGCCCTCATTATTTCCCATTTCGAAATTAGAGCTTTGGGGAATAGTTCTTGGAGATATTCTTGGAGGCAAATCTTGCTTATTTCTCTACTCTTCCTTTAATCATAATCATCCTAGATTTCCCCCTTCCGTTTAATAATCCCTTAGTAATGGAAGTTGAAAGAGGGTTTTGATGAATTTTTTCTTAGGCTCATTAATGAGGAAATTGATGATGTTTATGTTAGACTTTGATGAATCTAAGCTTATTAATCATATATCTTCCATTTCTAGTGTTGAATTTCGGAATCAAAGAATTAGGGTTTATACCCAATTTGGGGGTTTTGCTTGAAATGAGAAATCAGGCTGATCCTTGAGTTAAAATAGCAATTAGTGGTTGTGTTATGATCACCTAGTAATTAATTTGGCATTTTGCTTCCGAATTGCCCGTTTTGCCCTTGTGGGACCGTTTCCCCAATTTCTAGGGCTAGAATTGATCCAATTTGAATAGTAGCAATATTAGTATCATTCTTCATGATTTCTAATCTAGAATTCGATTATGCTTAGACTACTTTGGTTCTGAGGTTCAGTGGAAAGGCAAGGCAAAGGAGTGAGTTGTTGGTGCTGCGGTTCGGCCGTCTAGGTAGGTTATGGCTTACCCTTGGTGAGACTTCGTATAGCAAAGCACATATTTACATTATATTATCGGAGACAGCATGTGAATCTTCGGGTATGAAGTTGGGTTGAATGTTGCCTTAGGTTGGACTCTGTTGTGTGCTGGGACTAGCCAACTCGTTGCGTTGTGTTTGATTGTTCTATTGTGTTGGCTTGATGCCATGAGTCGTTGGTAGATACTGGATTCTATTTTATCCTCTCGATTATGATATAGTTGGCATACCCACTGTTGGTAACTGTATTCGGATATATTGTTGGCATACCCGTTGTTGGTACTTGTGATTCGGTTATATTATTGGCATACCCATTGTTGGTACTTGTGATTCGACTATATTATTGGCATACCCACTGTTGGTATTTGTGATTTGTGTACATTGTTGGCGTACCCGTTGGTGTTGTATTGTGATGTTAGATTTGATTGGATATATTCAGACTTGGCACATTTGGGATTAGATGCTTTACATAGGCGATGACGGATACTAGGATTTGATTACATTGTCTTATACTTGTCGGTTTATTTGCTTATCTGCTTTATTATCTGAGTTGTGTTGGATATGCCTAGTCGGCCAATGATGCCTACCAGTACTGTTGTCTTGTATTGACCTGCACTTGCTACATACATTTATGAATGCAGAGTATCAGGTCGGATCCACTTCCGTGACGCGTGGTTGATAGTCGCTTCAGCTCTATTCTCGAGTTTCCAAGGTGAGCATGGTCGTCCGCTACCTTGAAGACTTTCCTATCTTTATGTCTTATTTTATTCGGAGACATAGACACTTTATGTATTAGTATTCCGGATTGTATTATTTCCCCTTTAAATGCTCTTATGTTATTCGAGACTAGACTGCGGGGCTATCGTCATTCCGCATATTTCTACTACTTATATATATATATATATATATATATATATATATATATATATATATATATATATATATATATATATATATATATATATATATCGTGAGACTTACGTATTTATTCTATTCCGTTTCTAAATTTTTTTTAATGTATTTATTCATTGTTGGGTTGAGGTTCGCTTGAACACGTGGAAAGGTAAGTGCCCGCATGACTTTGGCAAAATAGGTCGTGACAGCTACATAACATCCCAACTACGTACAACCTGCAATCACGTACCTATATGGAATACAAAGTCAAAAAGACGGTACAGGGCCGCGTCATACCCATAAATAAATATCAAAATGGCATACCAAAGATAGATTGCAGCTCCGAACCGAGTGGGAGCGATCCTTCTCGCTGGGGTGGAAGTCCTACTGAGCTGGACCGCCTGTCTGTCTACCTAAACCTGCGGGCATGAACGCAGCCCCCCTCCCCCCACCCCCCACCCCCCGAGCATAGGGAGTGACGTACGAATAATAAACCGAGTATGTAAGGTATAAGAACAACATGTACATAAAAATCATGAAAGATATCCGGGACATATAAGCTAATCAAAATATATACTCCGAATAACCGAAAGTGCTCTCAGCGTATGATAGCAAAGTAAAAGCGTTCCTTTCAAAACTATATATATATATATATATATATATATATATATATATATCATAGTCTATCTGCTAGTGCTGTGGAACGTACAGCCTGATCCATATATCATGTCAATCCGCGTCTGGGGTAATTTCATAATCTGCCCACCGCAGTGGTGTGCACATCTACGTGCCTGGCCGGCCGACTATAGCGCGGCGTGGTGTAAGAAAATACCTGTACATATATACATGCATGAAAGAATCGTAAAAGGATACTATGAAATCCTCTGAGTAATATAAGGACTAGTATGTCTAGTAGGTCCATATGATAAATCTCTGGAAACTGTAAATATGGAACATATGAAATCAAGGACATCCTATATTGTCTAGGAATAGAGTCTTTGGAACTCGTTCGTTTACTTCTTTCGTTTGTATCATAAGGATCATGCCAAAATGAATAAAAGGGATAGCCTTAACATACCTGAAAATCTCTCTAATCATCCAACGTCTACTCCTCGAGTCCATATGTCTACAATCAAGACGATAATATCACGATTAGACCATTTACACCGCTTACTATCTAATTTGTATACGAATAAGACTTAACAAAGTTCGGGCAGTATTTCCCCTATAATCCTTACTCCAATCCAATTCTAAAATAGCCCATAATATGCACAACACCATCAGCAAAAACAACAACATCAAATATCAACATAATCAAGTAAGAATCTTCCCAAAAATCTCATCCAAAAACAGCCCAAAAGGCAATCATATCAACAAACTAGTTTATACTTTCATAGCGCCATTTCCGTTACTTTAAACTAGGGAATTCTTCCGTAAACAATCCGTAAACAATTTAATTAGCAAGTTAAAGGGATAAAACATACCTTAATCCTCAGAAAACTCAACTAAGATCCTAATTCCAAGCTTCACAAATCAGCCATACATCAAGGTAGCCATACCATAGTGTTCTTTCAATTAACCCCCAACTTTTAAGGTAAAAACTTGATTCAATTTAAGGAAAAATACCTTGAAGGCTTTGGAGAGCTCCTAAGGAGTATATGGATCTGTTTGGGTAAAGAAATGAGGGTTAAGTCGTGGTTATAACTTAATATAACAAAATAAAAAGGTGGTTACCGCCTCAAAAGATGGTGGCATCGAACAGTTCGACGACGGCGTCGACATGTCAACGACCGTCGTCCTCCCACTGTTGACTTGCCACAGCCCCTGATTCTTAGGGGGCTAGATGTCGACCTTCCTCTAATCACCGTAGACATGTTGACGGGCGTCAAGTTGCGCTATGCATTTCTCTGTTTCATCGTCGATTCGTTTAATATCTAATCCTTCCAATACTTGTAATATTCAAACTTAGCTATTTGTATACAAGAGTTATGCTTGTCTAATATCCCATAACCTTGAAGACAAATCTTAAAACTCGAGGTCGAGGTGGTTAACACACTATAGACTAATGATGTACCAAAAATGAGAGATGTAACAGGTTTCATGTCGGTTACATTAATGCTCTCCCACAGATACTTTTCTCTTGTTATATATGTATGTATTTAAGTTCATGCTCATGACCAGGTTTTAATTTCAGTTTCAGCCCTTATCATGTTATTTCATATGCCATGTCTATTTCATTCAGTTGCTTTACATTCCAGTACATTCAATGTGTTGATGTCACTTTTCTATTCAATGTGTTGATGTCACTTTTCTATTGCCCTGGGGCTTGCATTTCATGATGCAGGTGCGGATTTACAGGACGACGGATCTACTCAGTATGATCATCCATGTATCAGCTTTTGGTCAGTCCCATCTTATTCGGGGTGTTATCCTTATTTATTTCCATGCCATTTGCGGACTTACAGGACGACGGATCTACTCAGTACGATCATCCACGTATCAGCTTTTGGTCAACCCCATCTTATTCGGGGTGTTATCCTTATTTATTTCCATGTCATGTTTAGCAAGTTAAAGTATGCTGGGGACCTTGTCCCAGCAAGTATGTTTTACAGTTTAGATTCATGATAGAGGTTTCATAGACTAGTCAGTCAGTTATGTCAGATACTCAGAGTTGTGTAGCCACCTTTGGCTCAATTTATGATATTTCCGCATTCACGTTTTATACAAGTATTTTTATTAAATATTATGATATCCCATGTTTAGACTCATCACGTTTAAGTTATATTCCACTTATGTTATGCTTCATGATGATTCAGCAAGTCATGTGGTTCGCTCGATCACATGCAGTAAAGCACCGAGTACCATGTTTTGCCCACACCATGGTTCGGGGAGTGACAGTGTTGACCCTTTGTTCTAGGAGGTACTTAAAACTATGGTGATCAATTCTAATGATGAAATGATCACCTTGTAAGTAATGTCGCCATTTGTCAACAGCTGAAAGAATAGCCATATATTCTTTCTTATAGGTGGATAATCCTAAATGTTTAGAAGCAAGTGCTTCGCTGAAAAATGCAAGTGGTTTACCCTCTTGCATCAACACTGCCCCCATCCCTTTAGAGCAAGCATTAGTTTCAACAATAAAAGTCTTGGTGAAATCAGTTAAAGCCAAGACTAGTGAATTAGACATGGCAATCTTAAGAGCTTCAAATGCAGTAGTTGCTTCAGAACTCCATTGAAATGCATTATTTTTCAATAGATCAATTAAAGGTCTGCTGATGATGCCATAAGATCTTACAAATCATCTGTAGTAGCCTATGAGTCCTAGAAATCCCTTCAATGATTTAAGAGATTTAGGAGCTGGCCAGTCAGTCATGGCCTCAATCTTTGCAGGGTCAGTTGAAACACCCTCTCCAGTGATTATGTGACCAAGGTACTCCACCTTTAGTTGCCCAAAAGAGCACTTAGACAGCTTAGCAAATAAATTTTCTTATCTCAGAATCTCAAGGACTAGTTTGAGATGTGTTAAATGCTCCTGAACTGTAGCGCTATAGACTAAATATCATCAAATAAAACTAACATCAACTGCCTAAGATATTTCTAAAAAACACGGTTCATCAAGCTTTGAAAAGTGGCAGGTGCATTAGTAAGGCCAAAGGGCATAATTTTGAATTCATAGTGGCCTAAATGGGTTCTAAAAGTTATTCTATGTATATCCCCTTCATGCAATCTTATTTGGTGATACCCTGCCCTTAAGTCAATCTTAGAGAAGATAGATGACCCATTTAATTCATCTAACAAATCATCAACTAGAGGAATTGGAAATTTTTCCTTAATGGTCATTTTGTTTAACTCTCTATAATCTACACAAAATCTTCAACTCCTATCTTTTTTCTTGACTAGTAGTACTGGTGAAGAAAAAGGGGAATGACTAGATTGTATGGTACCACTAGTTAGCATGTCATTCACTTACTTCTCTATCTCATTTTCTGGAAAAAAAAATTGTACCTGTAGGGCCTGATGCTTATTAACATAGCTTCAGTTTTAAGTGAAATGTAATGGTCATGCTGTCTTTTTGGGGGTAATGCAGTAGGCTCCACAAAAATATCTGGAAACTGATGAATGAGTTAATTGATATCATCAGGTATGTCCTCCTCTGCCTTGATTTCAGTAGCTGAAACAGTGAACAGATGAGCCCACATATTATTTCCCTTCTTGAATAATTGTTTAACCCTTTTTGTTGTCATTCTTTTCAATTCTGCTTGACTATAAATACCTCTTATCTCCACTCTTTTGCCCTTGTGAGTTACTTGTGCTTTGTATTCCACAAAATCATGTGCCCCAAGTCTTAAGAGTCTTACTTCAATTTCAAAAACTACCCCTTGGATTTGCCATTTTAGACTAGGACAAAAATGCCTGCTAAAAATCTGACTCCCATTGGCCACAGTTACTCTCATTGGTCTGGATTCCTTGAATATGCATCCAATCTTCCTTGCAGTGTCTAAATCTAGGAAGCTATGAGTGCTTCCTGAATCAAGCAATACACTAAGTGCACTTTTTTTTCTGCATTAGCCTTGAGTATGATAGTAGTAGGTACTACAATTCCTGAGAGAGCATTCAGATTGATAGCTTCTTCCATCATTTCTTCCCCTTGGAATTCAACCACATCAGTACAGTCACCTTCTATTATTTGTCCTGGCTCTTCTTGTTCCACTTCCTCCAATTGAACTGACCCAGACATGGCATTGATTTGCTTTGGTTTGCACTGGTACCCTATGTGGTACTTCTCTCCACATTTATAACATAGGCCTTGAGCTCTTCTTGTCTCAAATAACTTTTGCTGATTCCACTAGCACCTCCCTTGTAGCCTGAGTTATTATTGGGAACATTATTAGGTATGTCACTTCTATTCCACTGAGTCTTGCCCTTCTTGTCTTGTAGACTTATTCTTGCAGATTTATTACTTTCTCTTGATGTCTATCCTTTTCAACAGCTTTGCTGAATAAGAATGGGTCCAGTAGTCTTATAGTATGCCTTATATCTTCCTTCAACCCTTCAATAAAGAATTCTTCAGGTATCGTTGGGTTCCTAATCAACACCCAAGTCTTAAGTTCCTCAAATTTTCCAGGTATTCATTAACAATACCCTTTTGTTCAATTTTCTTGAACTCTCCTACTAGGTTAACTTTACTGTTATCTGCTGCTTCAAACCTTTTGCAAATTTCATCAGTGAACTCTGACCATCTGACTGTTCCCTTGCTTGTATGATAGGAAAAGTACCATGATTCACCCTTGTCATTCAAATGGAGTACTACTTACTCCAATTTTTGTCGAGGATCTGTAATGTTGTGGTTGTCAAAGCATCTGCCACACTTTCTCAACCAAGAATAGGGGTCCACTCCATCAAAGTAAGGAAACTCTACTTTAGCAGTGAAGTTGTTACCCTGATTCTTACTCATGAACATTTCTTGTTCCTCCACTACCCTAGGTCTACTGCTGCTGTTGTTACTGGATCCTAACACTTGCAACTACTCCGCTGGTGCACTTCCAAGGATTCCATTTTGGGGAGGAAGCATCTTCTCCATCAAAATATCCATCTTCCTGTTCAGATCTTGCATTTGGGCCTCTGCTATTTCTAATTTTTTTTCTTAGATTCATCAATGTACGATAGCAGTTGTGTTTCCAACTTCTTAGCATTTTCCTCCATAGTTTTGGATCTTGTTTCCATGAAAGTCATTGTAGCCAGATTCGTGCTCTGATACCAACTGTAACACTCTTCTATTGTAATTGAAATTGATTGACAAAGAAAAGGGTGGGGAAAATTACAACAGTAATCAAAAGTGTATACATCAAAAATGATAGAACTCCATTAATGGTGGGTCAAGCTTCAATTCCTGCAATGAAGATGAAGAATTTCAGATTGAGATTGAGAGGAAGAAGAAGTATGGAGAAAAGAGAATAGAATTGAGAGGGAAAAACAGTTGAGAATTACCATATCATAACTAACTCCCCTCCAGTAAATTGGTTATTTAATGAGCTTAATTAGTTGTATTGTCTGAATTAATCCTGGCCCTTCGTGGGTTTTAATGAAAGTCTAATCTCAGCCGTTGTTCTATTCTCACGCGGATCGCGGATTAGTCATTGTCTAGCAGCCACGTGTCTTTCCTGACTTGTGTACTTGAACCCAAAATTCCCAATTTCAAACCCTAAATTCCTAATTGCTCTTTGTTCATTACAAACTCAAATCACAATATTTTCTTCTTTATTTTATGTTCTCCTTCCTAAAACTTTGTAAACAACGACATTACTCTTCCAGAGAATTAACCTATCTTTTTTTTTTTCTATGTTCTTTTCCTCTTCTACCTTTTCGTCTTATGCTTTGGGTTCTTACTATATCATTTAAATAAACAATTATACAAGGTAATATTTTAATTGATATAGAAGTGTAAAATATTAGGACTTTTTACATAGCTGAAATAAGTAAAGATTTAATAACCACAATATTAAATGAACATAATATTGTTTCACATTAATGAAGCCGTGCAAGTATTTCGGGGTTGATCCTAATAGTGGAAGGCAATAAGCTGGACAAGTTGTTTGACACTTTGACTCCTAATAGGTTAGATTTTGTTTTGCCAAAAATAAGGCAATTTTTGTTTTATTTTCTTTTGCCAAAAATTTAGGTGAGTCAGATTTCGTTGTATTCAAGTCAGATTTCAATGTATTTAAGTCAGTTGTATTCAAGTCAAATGTATTCAACTCAATTGTATTCATTTATAGCTACTTTTATACTGTATTCACTTTATTATATTTAAAATCAGTTGTATAAAAAAAATATTCTTCAAAATACAAGCAAAAAATACATAAAGAAACACTGTATTTTACACTAAAAAAATTAACGAATACACTCAAACTACTGAATACAAGAAATAAAATACACCCCCCAAACACTGAATTTTGCACAAACATTTTAACGAATACACTCAAATACTGAATTCAAGAAATAAAATACACCCCAAACACTGGATTGTATGCTAAAAAATTAACAAATACACTCAAATGTACACCTCCATCTCAGATACAAGAAAATAAAATACACTCCGATTTGAAATGTAAAAAAATAAAAAGCTCAGATCTGAGCCGGCACTCCGAAAAATGACCGGATCTGGAGACGACGATGGCGGTGGAGGAGAGTGTATTTATAAGTGTATTTCTGAGATACACTCTATTTTGTGGTGACTGCTCTGGTTCAAATCTGAGATACACTCAATTCACTCAGATCTGAGATACAGTCTATTTTTGTGGTGATTGCTCCGGTTCACCGGAGCAGCGAATAAGACGAAGGAGCGAACGGAGCAAGGGTGGATGTTGTGGTTGCATTTGGTCGGAGCTGTTGTTCGTGGTGATTGCTCTGGTTCACCGGAGCTAGAATCTCCTTGCCGGAGCGGCGAAGAAGACGGTGAGAGAGAGGCGAGAGGGGTGAGAGATGACACAGAGAGAGAGGCGATGGAGGAGAGATAAAATGGAGGAAAATGGGAGGAGATTGTGAGAGAAGAGAGAGAAAATAGTTTTTAATACTAAATACAATATAATTTTCCTGTACTAGTTACCTTGTGTTATTGATATACGAGATTTAGCTATGAGATGTAATTTGGAAAAAGTATTACTACTAAATATAAATAAAGCCTAATGTTCTCTATATCATGTAGATATCCCAATTTTTTAGGTTAAGATGCTAACTAAAGCAGTATGACTTATAGACGTGGGTTCCTAAATAGTACTTAACTGTAACGTGGAGTCTTTAGGTAATTTTCAAGTCGAATTAAGAGTACTCGTATTCACTTTTCAAGAAGGAATCAACACTTACATAATCTTTTAGCTAACTCAACACACTGATATTTCACCCTGATATTGATCGTAAACTATCAAATTAATCAGCTAACTCAACTCACTAAAGGAGATTAAAATAGAAAATATCCGTGCATGGCAAACACAAAGTTAATTTACTCGTTGCCTTCCTAAAACACATAACATATCAAACAACATATATCAGTAGGCGGATTCAATTTTTTTTTCCAACCAAAAAAATAAAATAATACTCCATGAATCAAATTTTGCAAAAATACTCTAATAAATTTTATCAAATTCCTCATCCGAAACAATTTAACATGCAAAGATTAAAATAAGGTTATGGATTCACCTAAACTTAGTAATTTTTGTTCATAACCCTCTATTAGTATTAAAAAAATCTGTGGAATATTTATAAATATTTGATTATCTACCAACAAATTATTATTATATATCAACTTGTACGGATCCATAAACGCTAATTCCAGTCACAAACAATGCTCAAGAGCTAATTCACTCGCTGCCGTCGGGAAAACAACACATCAAAGCAAGTGGATTCAACATTTTCCCCCAAAATTAATACTCCAATCTATCATATTTCGCAATATAAAGTACATGTTTTTGTTTTAATGTTTTTGTTTTAATCTCCAACTCGAATACATAATCCAACTCAAATATGGTGGAACTTCAGGGAGTTGAGTTAGCTGATATATGTACTCGAACTTTAAATACAATTTAGTTCGGATTGAAGGTCTAATATTAATCCAACTCAAATACATAATCCTTTAACAATTTCCTTCATAACCATTAGTTGTCTTCTTCTTTTTTCTCGCTCTCTTCAACGCCAACTCATATCCTTTCAAGACTTTAACTCCACAAATTAAATAATAGGTAGTACGTAACATCAGAAAAGTTGGAACATGATTGTGATTACAATTCCCTACAAATTAATAGTAGTACGGCAAGATTTAAATTATAATTTATCCAACAAGAACTAAATGACGATTAATATCTTAGGGTTATTTTGGTATATCAACCACTGGAGCCATGTGGTGGCTAGGGGGTTCACCCGAACCCCCCTCGAGCGAAAAATTACTTTGTATATATAAGGTTAAAATTATTTTTTTCTTTATTTGTTTACTCTTTTACATTAAATTCTGTCGCCGCCACTGCTATCAACATTGTATTGTGCGACGGATATCCCCTGTCTGTTGTTATATAATATTTATTTTAAAGTACTGATACCTTTTTTTTCTGGTAAATAACATTCATAAATTGGGATAGAGGGAGTAAGACTTATCATGTATCAGAAGCATAACTCAGTTAAAATACGGCAAAACCATGCGTCTCAAAGAGCTTTCTTTGTCATAATCAATGTTCTGAGTAAGATTTGAAGACATGTTGCTCAGGCTGGTTTAGCCAAACCCAATTTTTTCCTTGTTCTGGCACAAAAAGAAAGACAAAAAGAATAAAACCAGACACAAATCTCTCACAAATAAAAGGGAATCACATAACCTTGTAGTTGTAACTACTCTTCCTGCTTCATTTCATAAAAATCATAACAAAGTTCAAGAAAAACTCAAATTCCTCAGATGATTCACATGCCTTCCGATATCAGTTTCCTAACAAATATTTCAATCCAAACAATACCTTAATGGAACAAACGACAAAAAATAAAAACAAAATGAAATAAAAAACAAAAAGCAAAAGAACTCACCTTCGTGATGAATGGGTGATTCTATTCCCTTGATCGATGTGGTCTTAACACCTTTTATTCGACACACAATATCTTCGCCCTTTCGTTACATCTCTATCAATTTCTTTTGAAGTTCATTCAAAGTCATCCTAGTGACCAGTTATTGTGAGTCGTGATCGAGTGGAATTACTATCGCATTAGAACTTCCCATTATGATAGGACTAAAAAAAAAATCTATTATTAGTTGACTTCAATTTCCTATGAATTAGGCACTAAGTATAATAGCTTTTTTAATTAACTGAAAATTTAATTAATGACATAGTTTTTTTAATTGATGTAGCACAGTAATAACATAAAAGTTCCAATTACAGGATCGCACACATGCTTAATTCCTAGAGATAACAATTCTGCCTAAGATTTTCTCCTAATAACTTACATTATCTAAAAATTAAGCCGGTATTATTATGTACTCCTCTGTCCCATTATGTGGTACCATTTCCTTTTTAGTATGTCCCAAAAAGAATGTCATCTTTCTATATTTAGAAACAATTTAGTTTATGAAATGATTTACAACCACACATTTATAGAAGACTTGTTTTAGACCACACATTTCAAAAGTCTTTCTTTCTTTCTTAAACTCCATGCCAAGTCAAATGGTGCCACATAAATTCGAACAGAGGGAGTAACAACTAAAAGTTGGAAAGTCGAAGTCATGTCATGTTATGCATATCGTTTATGAGCCCATTGTGAGATGCTTTGCCACACGTATAACTGCAATATAACATTTTCTAGAACCAAAAAAATAAAATTAGCAATCAGGAAGGTTGAATATAGATTCTCATACAAACAGTGAGTGATAAACCCCAAATAAGCTGTACTAATAATATCTTGTTGACAAATTCTTGTCCTCCCACAAACTTGCTCAATTTAATTAAGATTAGAAGGCTAAAACTTTCACTCATATCATCAACTTATGTCAAAAAAGAATAAAGCAAAGAGAATAGAGAAAAATATGGTAAATTATAGCCAGCAACTCAAATGTATACATATTGAATACAACATAATGAAATTAGTAGCATGAAACGACTTAATAAATCGAAATACCCTTTGCATGCTGGATTGGATAGAGATTCAATATATAGCAATGTTCATTCTTGCATTCAAAGCCAATAGAAGGGATCGGAAGATCTGGACTGAAAGCGTAAACACAAAACTGAAGAAGCGTTGGTACTCTCTTTCTTCAGACGCACGGCTTGTTTGATAAAATTTCGTGACTCTTTTAGTAATATATATAATGTAAAGATTTAATCTTCTTATTTGGAGGTGTGCAACACATATACGGTCTTGCATGTAGACTCATAGTTGGAGTCAACTCCTATTCCATTACAACTCTTTATCTTAATGTGGAGTTCCAGTTTTATTCTTTTCTTATATTTTCTTGTGAAAACTAATGTAAATAATTAAGGGTATACAAGTCGATCAACATTTAGAGGATATTTTCGTCGTTAAACATTTAGCGAAAATTATTCATGCTTTTAATATATGTAGATAGATATATTAGACACTCCAAGATTAATAAATGTGTACCTATTAAACACAAAATGACATGACATATGGTATATGGACTCAAATAATTATTAATAAATTAATTTTTTTTAAATAACTATTTAATATATTCAGCTAATGAATTTACTCAAGAAAGAAAAGGAACTTAATTCCTATCCCCTTTCTTCTTTCTTCCTCCATAGAAATTTCTCTCCGATCCCCAATTGTTGTTCACCAATCTTTTTCTCTTTCCCAAAGCCACAACTCATTCTCTTTCCATATGCTCCCCTAGGGGTGTCAAATTTGGCCCAAAATGTGATGGCCCGCCCAACCTGCCCAAAATTTTATGGGTTGAGCTCAAGATATTTTCATATTGGGTTGATTTTAGCCCAACCCAACATAACTCATTTTAAAGTGATCTCCAACTTAGCCCAATAATAGCCCATTTTTAAGATTTACTTAAATTTGGGTTTATTGGTTAAGATTTACTTTATTTTTTTTATGTATACACTTTTCTTGTATCATGTATCTTATAAGTTTGTGGTATGTTTAATATGAAGGGAAATCTTTTTCACGAAAAATGTTTTTCTCGGAAATATTTTCCTCAGAAATAATTTTTACGAAAAATCCGCGAAAATAATTTTCAAGAAAAATATTTTTCGCAAAAAATGTTTTTCTAGAAAATAGACCCTTCAAAAAAGCCCAGGTCAAGTTAGGCAGTCATGACTTGACCCATTTTTAGCTCATTTCGGTCAAAGAACTTTTGGGCGTGTTAGCCCAACCCATTTATTACCTCCTCAAATTTTTTGATTGCCGCCAATTTCAGCCCAACCCGCCCATTTGACACCCCTATGCTCCCTCTTCCCTTTCTTCTTCCTCCCTTCATAATTCCTTTATTCTTACTCCACATGAGATTAGCGTTGGTTGACTGCGACAATTCAGCTAAAACAGGCCATATCAGCAAAGCCCGCACCGCCCTCCCTCTTTTTCCTTTTATTCCTCTTTCACTATCTCTTTATTCCTTTTATTTTCACAAAAAATTTCCAACAATTTTTCCAGATCAGAAAAGTACGGAAATTGTCAAAAACTTTATTGGATATTCATCAGACAATTTATCTTAGGGGAACCTTTTTGTGTTGGGAAATAATAATCCCGCCCACGAATAATATCCACGTTAAGTAGCAAGAATAAGAGAGTAACAACGACACCAAATATTTTGACGGGCTAAAAATACAATACATGAGGGGAGCAATACAATAGCACTATGAGAAATATTACAACTTGGTAGTCTCGAAAAGACTATACCACACTCAAAGAAAATAACACTCTTTATTTTAGACAATCACTATAACATCTGCTCACACACTCTTATTTTTCTTCACAGACTATTTTCTATCACAGTCCGTGAACTGCTCTCAACTCTCTCTGTATTACTCTCTGTTTTTTGTGTGTCTAAACTGAGGAACGTACTCCTCTATTTATAGAAAAAGTTGCCATTGGACCAATCAAATATCTTGGTTTTCTAATGCAACTTGCTGCAATTGCAAATTGCAATTCATAACATGTTACAGCCTTTGCAACTTCTTGTTAGCTGCAACTTGTTGCCAACCATTTTCTTTTCTTTTTATTTTTCGTTTATTTAATTTATTGGTTCCCACAAACAACAAGTTGCCAACCATTTACATTTCTTTTTCTTTTATTTAATTTTATTCAGTCTCATAAATTTCCTCCTTAATTTTGATTTTTCTTCTTCACCCCAATAATTGATCTCAATCTCTGAAAATCTTCAAATTTGAGAGGCTTTGTAAAAAATATCCGCAACTTGATTGTGAGATTTCACATACTTGAGTTCTACCTCCTTCTTGACAATGCATTTTCTAATGAAGTGATATCCTGTGTCTGTGTGCTTGCTTCGATCATGATACACCGGATTCTTAGCAAGTGCTTGCGCCGATTTGTTATCAACGCAAATCGTCGTGGCTTCAATTTGTGGCGAATTAAGCTCCTTCAACAATCTTCTCAACCAAATATCATGACACGTACATGATGTCACTGCCACATATTCAGTCTCACAAGTCGAGAGAGTAACAATGAATTGTTTCTTTGAACTCCAAGAAATAACACAATCACCCAAGAAAAACACAAAATCAGTTGTGCTTTTTCTATCATCAATATCTCCCACATAACCACTATCACAAAATCCCACAAGGTTAAAGTCATTAGAAGAAGAATAAAACAACCCGAGGTCTATCGTACTTTTGAGGTAAAGAAGAATTCTTCTAGCGACCTTCAAGTGAGTGGAGGTAGGAGCTTCCATAAAGCGACTTACTACTCCAACTGCAAAGAGTATATCTGGCCTCGTACAAGTTAAGTACCTAAACTTCCCACGAGAGTTTTGAACAGAGTGGAGCCCACATTTTCTCCATCATCAAACTTTGACAATTTTGTTCCACTCTCCATTGGGGTGTTCATAGGGTTGCAATCTGTAAACCCCTTTAGTTGTTACCGTAATTCCAAAAGATTCGCAACTTTGACATCTTGGACTTGTTCGGTTCGTTACGTATCCCTGGTAAACATCTAGCCTAACTGGACCCGTCGTGTGAGTAGGAATCAAAATATAGAATTTCGGCCCTCAGACCCAGTTAGACCGCCCCAGCACTAGGATGATAGCCATAGCGGTCGCGATTCAACAACCCATTCCCCGCTAAAGCGAAGGTGGGAAAGATTTACGTAGACCGCTTCAGCGGTTTCGATGCCGCTAAAGCGGTGCTGCTATAGTGGTAGCCTGACCGATTCAGCGATAGACAACCAGTGGTTGACCTATTTAAAGCCCCATTTATGGATTTGACCTAATATTTCATTTCCCCAAAGTTACAGCCGCCACAGAGAGGATTTTCAACCCTAGAGACTTGAATGCTTGGGAAGGTAACATCCTTTAATTCCCCATTTCATCTCTAATTAATTCTTCCTCCCTTCTTTCATGATTTATGGTTATGGCAAGTCATTAAATGGATATTCCTTCTCATTTTCTAAAAGGCTAATTGAGATAAAAGAGGTATTCTTGACCTAGAGTAATTAGTAACTCAAATATGGCTTATTTATTACAAAACCTAGATTAATAAAAAGTTCTAAGCCTAAATCCTTCTATTTCCAAATGGGTTAACTTGTTAGGCTTTGATAATGAGGAATGTGAATTAGTGAGGTAAGTTGACTTAGGCAAACCTTGATTTCTATAAAAGAAGGTTAAATAGCAATAAATTGAGAATTAAGATGTTATTTGAGAAATGACGATTTTACCACTATGAACCCAAAGTCCTAAATTGTTGCTTACTTGAAATTATTCATCGTTCCTAGACCTCTCGGATCTACAAATTCCCTACAAAGATGGAAGATGAAGTCCAAGTGGATGTTTGTGCAGTTGTTCGGCCTTGAGGTAGGTTACAGCTTCCCTCTCTTGGTAGACTTCGGTTAGTCTTTCATATACGTATGTTAGATGAAGCAGAGAATGCATGTATAGGATTTCAAAGATTGGGATGGATACTTTAGATCGATAACGTATGAGAAATGGTGGTTATGATGTATTACTAACATAGTTGTAGATTTATGATGACCTTATGGTGAGACTTCGATTAGCGAGGCGTATGGTTAGATGATATTGTCAGAGAATGCATGAAAATCTTAGGGTATGAAGTTTGGGATGGATATTGCCTTAGGTTGAGCCTTGTTGAATGATTTGGGGACTAGCCACCCCGTTGCGTTATTGACTTATCTTGTTCTATTTACTTATTGGCTCGTTGCCACGTTGAGACATTGGATATTGGTGATTAGTGATATATCATGATTATGATATTGCAGTACTTGACTTTGATTTGATATTGAGAAGAGAATTGTGATTCCGTTGTGGCTTATTGTGTAGCCTTATTATTGATATTGCTTGTGTGCCATATGTGGCACTGTTTGGGATTGAATTGGTTGTTTGATATTAATTGCATCGTATTCATACTTATTTCCATGATACATTGATATTGCATTGTTATGATACTAAGGATGGAAAGTGAGAAAGGAATACAGATTCTATTGAAACACATTGTATATCGAGTCATCTTTGGGCTGTGTGCGGAATGACTTATATAAGGCATACTGGTTGGAAGGACTCATCTCTGGGTTGTGAGTGGAATGACTGGTACACGGACTTCGCTGGTTCCCCATGGGTTGCGCTGCCTAGATGTGATGTTCCATCGGCCGGAGTACATGTGTGCAGTGCATATGCATTGCATTCATCATTCATACATTATTGCATCGGATTGTACCTCTTGGTTTTCTGTGATATGGTTGTGATATTATTGTCATATACTGGTTCGGATTAGTTAAACTGAGACTTGGCACAATTGGGTTTAGATGCATGATAAGGTTGTGATTTATGGATTCAGAATTGATATACTGAGACTTGACACAATTGGGCTTAGTTGCTATAACCATATGTTGTGATCTTGGATTGGGAAAGTGTGGTGCTAAATGACCTTAATACGGGTGTGTATGACTTGCCAGGTTTCGGTGAGTGATGAATATTAGAATGATGAGAGAGTTTTTCCTTAAAACAAATTACGGATACAATAAATGATAGGTTGACATTGTGGTATTGGCATAGGATTGGCCCTGTTAGTGGTCATAATGTTGCGGTATTTTGAGCATGACTACCTAATTAGTAGGCTAGATGAATTAGAACGTGAGGAATGATACAAGTTAAGCAAATGGATTACTAGAAGATCGTTAATGGATAAGGTTTTATAGTTGTTAGGACGAATGGAAGGTTGTATTCATGAATTGACTTAAGATCGCCTACCATGTTTATTTGTGGATTTTATTACCGTTATGTTATTCTAACTACTGCTGGCCTATGATGCTTACCAGTACTAGTGTTGTACTGATACTACTCTTATTACATCCCTATCGAGGTGTAAAGTTGTGCAGGTTATTGGTTGTTTTGGAGTTTTCAGGAGATGTGTGGTGCGTATCTTGAAGACCTCCATCATCTTATTCCTAGATGGAGGTTAAGTCTTTTATTTTCATTGTACATTGTCTTCAAATTAGTCGCTCTTGTACTAGTCTAGACTAGGTCATGGGAAAGGAGTCAGTGTATTTAAAAGTTGTTTGTAAACACTTCCACTTTATTTATATAAATGAGTTCGCTTCCGCATTTTGTTTATGTTATAACTTGAAGATTAATGAATCTTATCTATTATTGCAAATGCTTTTCTTTTGGGTTAAGGGTTCACCTACCAAGGTGGGAATGATAGATGCCCCGCGCGATCTTAAAATGGGTCGTGTCAAGTTGGTATCAGATCCTAGGTTACTGGTCTCACAAGTACAAGAGCAATGTCTAGTAGAGTCTCGTAGAATGGTACGTAGACGTCCGTGCCCATCCCCGGGAGGCTATAGAACTTTTAGGAAAATTTCTCTCCTTTTTTTCTAATCATGCTACTTCGGTCAAATTCTAATCTCAGCGTGTCCAATTGGTATCTAGGTGATTCCAATTAGTATCTTAACGTTGTGAATATGTGGTGTGTTTGGAGTGATGCTAGCTTGATAAGCTCTCGACGCGGTTCCTAAAATTGTTCCGGAGAGTGTGCAATGAAGATATGTCACTGCCAATGATGCCGCTTAAGCGGCAGGTATATCGCGCCAGCGGTCCCGCTCCTGTAAAGGGAGGACTGTTGGGGAGTTGTTTTCATTTATCGTGAGTCGTGCCTCCGTCAGTAGATCAGCCTTAGCAGTAACGCCATAACAGAGACTCGCCAGACCCTTCAATTCCTTCTCGATCGCTATAGCGCAGCAGCAGCAGCTGAAGCGTGATCGTTGCAGCGAAGACTTGACCGCGGAAGCGGTGTACCTGAAGCCCCAACCAGTAGCCTTTTTTTCTGTTATCCAACCTGTGTAAATCCAATCAAACTCAAACAACACAGTTATTTCACGAAAACCAGTCACACAAAATAAATCTCCACAAGGCCCAAAAAAACCATCCAAAACTTATTACAAACCAAATTATCCAAAAATAAGGTAGAAATTGTCCAAAACATGGACCCAAACCACAGAACCAATGATATATTATTTGAGATAAAAAAAAAAAAAAAAAAAAAAAACCTACAAGGGAAACCATATCATCATCATATAAGAGGGGAGGGCAAGATCCCTAAGCAGTCCTCCCACTCATGATCTCTGCATCATCAGAGTTGCTGGCATCCTCCATTTATTTTCTCTTCCTACCATCTCCCTTGGCCTTACTCACGAACGTATACTGCTCAGAGTCATCATTATCCTACACGGGCATCGCATCGCTGGGGTACATCTTCTTGCACAGACCCTTGATACCTCTCCAGGCTTTGAGCTAGACTTTTTCACGAGACTTGTTTTTCTCCTTCTCCCTCTCAAATTTACTACGAAGTTGGCCCTCGTCAGTCTTTCTCTTCTTACTATGGACGGACGTACCATGACCAACCACCCGTAGTGGGTGGAAATCAACATCAGAATCAACCATGTTGTCCTCATCCCTTCTATGGACTATAGCCCTCTTACACATAGCTAAGTGATCAATGACGAGAACATCAAACTCGACGCCCTATGCTTCATGAAATCCTTCCATTCTTTAATCACTTGCGAACCCACATTCACAGGAACGTTATCCAGGATGCAAGCAATAAGAAGGGCCATGGGATAGGTCACAGAGGTGACATTCCTCGAAGGACATACCCGGCGGGAGATGATGTTCAACCATCTCTTTTCCTCCGCAGTAAACTTATCAGTCCCAACCCCCACCTTGGGTCAGGAGAATCCCAATCGACGGTAGGTAACATGGCGTAGAACTCTCTTACCTAATTCTCATTACATCGCCCGGGATCCCTAACCAAACGCATCCATTGCATCGCTTGCAACCTCTCCAGAAATTCCGGGGCACGTATTTCCACGTTAGTGATATCAAAATCCTGCTCCAATAGTAAGGGCATATAAATGACGCTCCCAGTAGGGGCGGACAAAAAATGGATAGTTGGGCACTTGCTCCTCTTGTTGTTCTTGTTGCGCGACTTCTTGATTTTTGGCCATTGTACCTATGAGGAACAGTAGATGATGAGGATTCGCGTTACCAGATTTCATAAACTAAAAACTTGCATTCCACGCCCTAAAATCTCAGCGAAATCTGATTTATTCAAAAAATTCAAGTTACAGTTTCTGGTGCAGAAACAACTGTAGCGATCACTCTGACTGCTGCAACGGAGTCGCTAAAGCGAGTAGGACAACTGCACCCGAAGCTCCTATTATTCCTCGACCGCGTCTGCCATCAAATGGGCGCTATAGCGGAGCCGCCCGAGCTGTCCCCGGACCGCTAAAGCGAACTCATCTTCTCCAAATAGACCTCGACTTTCAAGAACCCAAAGGCCTCAAAAAATTAACCAAACTAGTTTCCATGCACATACCGTTACCTAATCTAGTATGCATGGTGTTTTCAACTAAAGTATGATTATTTCTAGCTACTAACGTCATCTAAATCGACAAGAAATTCAAAACCCACTTCAAGAACATACCCTTTACTATATTCAAGTTTTCTACCCCAAATCGGAATTAAATCGAAGCATTTTGCGATATTGAGACTAATCTAATGCTAGACAACTCAAAGGATTTAGATTCTACCAACTCACCAACCCCAACAATCAAAACCCTTAATTCTTAATTTTGGGTTACAAAATCAATTCATGGAAGCATTACAAACAGAAATTAAAGTCTTTTGTTCATGATACGAGTTATAGGAACCGATAACATACCTTAAAATTCGAAGTTTCGAGAGAGAATGGACAGATTAGGGGAATGCCTTTTTGAAAATTTTCTTCCTTTTGGGAGTTGTGAGTTGTGATTTAGAGAAGTGTAGGACAAAGTAGAGGGTGTTGGGGGGATGAGTTTATTTATGTTAGAAGGGAATTAGGGAGCTGTATTAGGGTGGGATTTGGAGAGATAATCAGTGTTTTGGAGGAGTTTATTTGGTGAAGTAAGGAGGTGGAAGGGTGAAAGGTCTTCTATTTCCTGATTTTGCGATGGCCGCTCCAGCGGCTGTCTTACCGCGCCTACGGTACCGCTGCAAAGACTACCTCAAAATGCTGAAGCGGGCCCTTATAATTCGCAGTAATTGATTCATTTAATTTGCGACCCGATTTTAATTCCCTTACCCATGTGTCCCTGATAGGCCTATGATGGGTAGACGTTTGATGCTCACAAGATCCGATTCATTTGAGTCATTATCCTTGCAAATTCCCTCATGGATAATATTAGTCGAGCCATCACTAATCGTACGTTGCTAGAATTAAATTCGCGCATGATGACCTTTATTGATAGGTCTAGACGGGAGTGATAATGGGATCTTCGGTGATTTGTTCAGTTAGGTGTTACTTCTTTCCCGCCTTTTGTTTACTCGAGCTAATTTAAATAAATACTCCATATTATATAGCTGGCACAGACTTCCGCAAGATAAAGTTGTTCCAAATTAATGCTACTAAGTTCATTTCATGTGCTTACCTTCCCATGGACCTTGGTCCGCCCTTTGCCGCTCAAGGACGAACGATTGTTTAATTAGTATTTGATGTAATGACCCATTTAATCGTTACTGTAATTCTAAAAAATTCACAACTTTGACATCATGGACTTGTTCGGTTCGTTACGTATCCCCGGTGAACATCTAGCCTAACTGGACCCGTCGTGTGAGTAGGAATTAAAATATCGAATTGCGGCCCTCGGACCCAGTTAGACAGCCCCAACGATAGGATGACTTCTATAGCGGTCATGCCTCAATGACCCATTCCCCGCTAAAGCAAAGGCCGAAAATATTCCAGTAGACCGTTTTCACGGTCTTGACGCCGCTGAAGCAGTGCCGCTATAGCAGTAGCCTGACCGCTGAAGCGTTAGACGACTAGTGGTTGACCTATTTAAAGCCCCATTTATGGACTTGACCCAATATTTCATTTTCCCAAAGTTATAGCCGCCATAGGGAGGATTTTCAACCCTAGATACTTGAATGCTTGGGAAGGTAACACCATTTAATTCCCCATTTCATCTCTCATTAATTCTTCCTCACTTCTTACATGATTTATGGTTATTGCAAGTCATTAAATGGAAATTCCTTCTCATTTCTAAAAGGCTAATTGAGATAAAAGAGGTATTCTTGACATAGAGTAATTGGTAACTCAAAGATGGCTTATTTATTGCAAAACCTAGATTAATAACAAGTTCTAAGCCTATATCCTTCTATTTCCAAATGGGTTAACTTGTTAGGCTTTGATAATGGGGAATGTGAATTAGTGAGGTAATTTTGACTTAGGTAAACCTTGATTTCTGTAATCAAGGATGTTAAATAGCAATAAATTGAGCATCAAGATGTTATTTGAGAAATGACAATTTTACCCCTATGAACCCAAACTCATAAACTGTTGCTTACTTGAAATTATCCATCGTTTCTAGACCTCACAGATCTAAAAATTCCCTACAAATATGGAAGATGGAGTCCAAATGGATGTTCGCGCACCTGTTCGGCCTTGAGGTAGGTTACAGCTTCCCTCTCTTGGTAGACTCCGGTTAGACTTTCATATACGCATGTTAGATGAAGCAGAGAATGCATGTAGAGGATTTCGGAGATTGGGATGGATACATTAGATCGATAACGTATAAGAAATGGTGGTTATGATGTATTACTAACATAGTTGTAGCTTTATGATGATCTTGTGGTGAGACTTCAATTAGCGAGGCGTATGGTTAGATGATATTGTCGGAGAATGCATGAAAACCTTAGGTTATGAAGTTTGAGATGGATATTGCCTTTGGTTGAGCCTTGTTGAATGATTTGGGGACTAGCCACCCGTTGCGTTGTTGACTTATCTTGTTCCATTTACTTATTGGCTCGTTGCCACGTTGAGACATTGGATATTAGTGATTAGTGATATTTCATGATTATGATATTGCAGTACTTGACTTTGATTTGATATTGAGAAGAGAATTATGATCCCGTTGTGGCTTATTGTGTAGCCTTATTATTTATATTGCTTGTGTGCCATGTGTGGCACTGTTTGGGATTGAATTGGTTGTTTGATGTTACATTGCATCGTATTCATACTTATTTCCATGATACTTGATATTGCATTGTTATGATACTGAGGATGGAAAGTGAGAAAGGAATACAGATTTTATTAAAACACATTGTATATCGAGTCATCTCTGGGCTGTGTGCGGAATGACTGATATAAGGCATACCGGTTGGAAGGACTCATCTCTGGGTTGTGAGCGGAATGACTGGTACATGGACTTCGCTGGTCCCCCATGGGTTGTGTTGCCGAGATGTGATATTCCATCGGTCGGAGTACATGTATGCAGTGCATATGCATTGCATTCATCATTCATACATTATTGCATTGGATTGTACCTCTTGGTTTTCTGTGATATGGTTGTGATATTATTGTGATATACTAGTTCGGATTAGTTAAATTGAGACTTGGCACAATTGGGTTTAGATGCATGATAAGGTTGTGATTTATGGATTCAGAGATGATATACTGAGACTTGGTACAATTGGGCTTAGTTGCTATAGCCATATGCTGTGATCTTGGATTGGGAAAGTGTGGTGCTAAATGACCTTAATACGGGTGTGTATGACTTGCTAGGTTTCGGTGAGTGATGAATATTAGAATGACGAGAGAGTTTTTCCTTAAAATAAATTACGGATACGATAAATGATAGGTTGACATTGCGGTATTGGTGTAGGATTGGCCCTGTTAGTAGTCATAATGTTGCGGTATTTTGAGCATGGCTACCTAATTAGTAGGCTAGATGAATTAGAACGTGAGGAATGATAAAAGTTAAGCAAATGGATTACTAGAAGATCATTAACGGATAAGGTTTTATAGTTGGTGGGACGAGTGGAAGGTTGTATTCATGAATTGACTTTAGATCGCCTACCATGTTTATTTGTGGATTCTATTACCGTTATGTTATTCTAACCATTGTCGGCCTATGATGCTACCAGTACTAGTGCCCAACTCTTGCTATATCCCTCTCGGGGTGTAGAGTTGTGCAGGTTATTGGTTGTTTTGGAGTTTCCGGGAGATGTGCGGTTCCTATCTTGAAGACCTCCATGATCTTATTCCTAGATGGAGGTTAAGTCTTTTATTTTCATTATACATGGTCTTCAAATTAGTCCCTCTTGCACTAGCCTAGACCAAGTCAAGGGAAAGGAGTCAGTGTATTTAAAAGCTGTTTGTAAACACTTCCGCTTTATTTATATAAATGAGTTTGTTTCTGCATTTTATTTATATTATGATTTGAAGATTAATGAATCTTGTTCTATTATTGCAAATGAGTTTGTTTTGGGTTAAGGATATTTCCACCAAGGTGGGAATGGTATATGCCCACGCGATCCTAAAATGGGTCGTGACACCATCGAACATGTTAAACTTCTTCAAAATCTCTTTTGTATAGCTTTCGTGAGATATGAAAATGCCTTCCTCCATTTGCTTCAATTCTAGGCCCAAATAATATGACATGAGCCCTATGTCCGTCATCTCGAACTCTAGGGACATAGTTTTCTTGAAAGCTTCAAACAAACTTGGGTTATTACCTGTTAAAATAAGATCATCAACATAAAGACAAACAAGTAGGATATCTGGATTAGAATGAACTTTAATGTAAAGAGCATATTCATGGAGACAACGAGTAAACCCATTGTCTTGAAAATACATGTCGATGCGATTATTCCACGCTCGTGAAGCTTGCTTTAATCCATATAAAGCTTTCTTCAGTTTCAATACTTTATCTTCATGATTTTTGACCACAAAGCCAGTGGTTGCTCAACATAGACTTCCACTTCAAGATATCCACTCAAGAATGACGACTTGACATCTAGTTGATGAATTTTCCACTTCATTTGCGCCACCAAGGAGATCAGCAGACGGATCGTCTCCATGCGGGCAACAGGTGCATAGACTTCCTCATAGTCAATGCCTTGCCTTTGCTTGTAGCCTTTAGCCATAAGTCTTGCCTTGAATCTTTCCACCTCTCTATGGGCATTCTTTTTTGCCTTGTATACCCTTTTGACACCAATTGCTTGATAACCCTTGGGAAGAGTTGTTAATTCCCAAGTTTTGTTCTTCAATATTGCCTTGATCTCCTCCTCCATGGCTTATCTCCACCTTTTGCCTGTAATAGCTTAATCACTATTAGCAAAGAGACAATACAAAAAATCAAAATTAGTAACTTCTTCTATATCATCATAGAGCTCTTGAATGCTCCTCATCCTCTATGGCCTTTCACTTGAATCTTTTTGAGAAGAAGAAGATGCAACATTTTATGGAGAAAAAGGTGGGGTTGCATCCTGTGCAGGTGTCATGGTCTCCTGTTCTTTGCATCTATTGTCTTAAGATTCAAAGAAAATAATCTATTCTTTGCCATACGCACTTTTGCGATTAGTTTTCCACTTGAATCTCTAAGCCAAAGATGCATATTCTTCATATGAATATCATATTATTTTTCAAGAAGTTGGCCCAAACTCAAAGATACCACTTTTCAATTTTGGCAAATAATAAACATATTGAATTAACTTGTGGCCACCGTCTTTACAGGAGATTAGAATTGTACCTTTTCCTTCGATTTGTACCTTTGAAGTATCTCCAAAGGACACATTTCCTGCCACCTTCTTAGTGAGCTCCACAAAAATATCTTTGCATCCACACATGTGGTTGCTTGCTCCATTATCAAGACACCACGAACTGCAATCATCACTATCTTCTTCTTTGGGTGCCATTAACAGTGTTGACTCACCTTCTTCTTTCTTGTCGTCAACAAGGTTAACTTTCTCTTCAACATTACTATGACATTCCCAAGAGTAATGTCCAAATTTATGATAGTTGTAGCACTCAATTTTAGATTTATCATACCTTGTTTCTTTGGTACGCTGATAATAGCCAAGTCCTCTTCCTCCTCTTTGTCCACGACCAGGACCTCTAAATGGTTGTTGGCTTCTCCCTTCATTATGGAAGGTGTTGCCAACGGTCCTTCCTCTTCCACGAGTGCCATGACCTCTTCTCGTCCATTTCCTCTATAACTCTTTTCACCTTCAAAATTTTTGAAGGATGCCTGAGTTTTTAGAAGTTGCTCCAGTGGCTCTTCTTGTCTCATTTTTATCTTTTCTTCGTGGGCTTGTAAAGAACCCTCCAATTGCTCTATCGTCATTGAGTCTAAATCTTTAGTCTCCTTAATTGCACATACCACAAAATCAAATTTAGGTGTTAAAAAGCGAAGGATCTTTTCCACCACATGCACATCGTCTACTTCCTCCCTGTATCTTCTTAGCCGATTTACAACAACCATCACTCTTGGACAAAAATCCGAAATAGATTCGGATTCTTTCATTTTAAAACTTCAAAATCAACCCTTAGAGTTTGAAGTTTTATCTTCTTTACTTTATCAACTCCTTGGAGAGAATTTTGTAAAATCTCCCAAGCTTCCTTTGAGGTAGTTGCATCAGCCACCTTTTTGAACATGCCATCATCCAGACATTGGTGGATAGAGTGAGGGCTTGTTGATCTTTCTTCATGGTCTTTGTCAACACATCTTTTTCATTTTGAGATAGAGTCTCCTCATTATCGGGTTTTGTAAACCCTCTATCTACAATTTCCCAAACATCTTGGGAGCCAAGAATGGCTTTCATTCGTAGACACCATTTTTCATAATTTTCTTTTGTGAGACAGGTACTGAGAAGACAGTGGACTATTATTTGCCATGACTCTGATACCACGTTGTTGGGAAATAATAATCCCGCCCAGAAATAATATCCATGTTAAGTAGCAAGAATAAGAGAGTAACAACGATACTAAATATTTTAACAGGGTAAAAATACAATACACGAGAAAAGCAATACAATACCACTATAATGAGAAATAATACAACTTGGTAGTCTCGAAAAGACTATACCACACTCAAAGAAAATAACACTCTTTATTTTAGACACCTCACTATAACATCTACTCACACACTTTTATTTTTCTTCACAGACTATTTTATATCACAGTCTGTGAACTGCTCTCAACTTCTCTGTTTTTGGTGGGTCTAAACTGAGGAACGTACTCATCTATTCATAGGAAAAGTTGTCTGCCATTGGACCAATCAAATTTCTTGGTTTTCTAATGCAACTTGCTGCAATTGCAAATTGCAATTCATAACACGTTACGGCCTTTGCAACTTCTTGTTAGCTGCAACTTGTTGCCAATCATTTCCTTTTTTTTTCTTTTATTTAATTTATTGGTTCCCAGAAACAACAAGTTGCCAACCATTTCCATTTCTTTTTCTTTTTCTTTTATTTAATTTTATTGGGTCCCACATTTTGATCTTCTATTTAATCCAATATTCTAATTTAATGTTTGCATAATAATTTATGGATTAAAGACTTTCTATTTTAAGGATGAATTAATGGAGTCATAAAGAAAAATATTTTTTCATAGAATATGAGGGATTAACAGAGATCTATGTGATTGAAAATGATGGTCAGGCGGTAGATCACCTGAAAGTAAAGAAGAAAAGGGAAACAAAATTTATTTGAAAAGAAAAATAAACGAAAAAAGAAGAAGAAAGGAAAAATGTATTTAAAATCTAAAATAAAATTTTAAAGCATGACCCACACGAATAAGTGCACAACACTTTTCGTGCCAAGTTAACGTAAGTGTTTAATAGGTACACATTTATTAAAATTGAAGTGTCTAATAGGAAAACGGGTCCGTTTACATGTCAAACAAAATTATGTCGACTATTTCAAGGTGTCATCTTATGACTTTATCCTTCTACTTTAAACAAGAATAATGTCACGAGTGAGGTGCCACGGTGTATGTTATTTGCAGACGACATAGTTCTTATTGACGAGGCTCGTAGGTGAGTTAATGCTAAGCTGGAATTTAGGAGACAAACCTTGGAGTTTAAAGGATTCAGGTTGAGCAAGACCAAGACAAAATACTTGAAGTGCAACTTTAGTGACGTAACACATGAGGCTCGCATGGAAGTGAGGCTTGATACCCAGGTCATCCAAAAGAAAGGAAGTCTCAAATATCTTAGGTCAATTATCCAAGCTAGTTAGGAGATTGACGATGATGTCACATATCATATTAATGCTAGGTGGATGAAATTGAGGCTTGCTTACGAGTCTTGTGTGATTAGAAGGTGCCACCAAAACTTTAAGGCAGGTTCTACAGAGTGGTGGAGTCTTGTGTGAGGTGGAGTTTTGGTTAGTCCAGAACACTCATGTTCAGAAGTTAAAAGTTGCGGAAATGAGGATGCGGAGATGGATGTATGAGCATACTAGGATAGATAAGATTAGAAATGAAGAAATCCGAGACAAGGTAGGAGTGGTCTCGGTGGAGGACATGTTGCAGGAAGCGAGACTCATATGATTTGGACATGTGAAGAGGAGATGCATGAATGCCCTAGTGTAGAGATGTGAGAGGTTGACAATGGATAGTTTCAGGTAGAGATAGGCCGAAGAAGTATTGAGGGAGAGGTAATTAGACATGACATGGTACAACTTCATCTTTCCGACGACATGACCTTAGATAAAATGTTATGGAGGACACATACTAGTGTAGAAGGTTAGTAGGTGGTTGAGCGTTGTCTCGATTATCCTTCCTTACTAGTAGGCTACTCTTAGAGTTTCTTGTTCTTTGATTTCTGTACTGCTTATTGTCTTTTGTGTTTCGATTATCGTATTATTTTGTTGTAGCTACTGTTCCTTTTTCAGAATGCACTATCATGCTTTCTTCAGTATTTTGCTATGACGTCTTTACTTCCGCTATTTCTTTTTCCGAATTGGTTTGAAATGCTTTTCTTTAAGCCGATCGAAAACAACCTCTCTCCCTTCCAAGATAGGGGTAAGATCTGCATACACACTACTTTCCCCAAATCTCACTTGTAGGATTACATTGGGTTGTTGTAAGAGATGGCTCGTAAAATTAGGGTGTGTAACTATTTTTTTGGATAAATTTTAAAAACAACTTATGCCGTATTAAAACAAACAAAGGAGGAGTAAAACGCTCAGAAGATTTGGTCACTTGGATGCTGAAATAAAAACTAGAAAGCCTCAATTAAATGTGTCAATTGTACGAGTGAACCCCATACAAAAAAAGGAAGGTGGTAAACATGTTATTTGCGAACCTTTGGGGGCAAACTGAAATATAAAAACCATATGGAAAATCTCACAGCGCTCTCCCTTAAAATTCAAATTAGGTCTGTGTCCCTATACCAATCTTTGCTCTTTCCAGTGGAGTTCCCATTTCCAATCACTTGCACCAATGTCAGTTAACGCATTAATGTACAATGACCTGTTTTCTTCACTTGTTTCTGACATTAAATCCTACAATGGAAAAGACCCTCTTCTCCCTTGGCTCCGGTAAGCAACAACCCTCTAACAAAACTCTATATCTTTTGAATCCATTTTTCTAAGTTTCTTTTAATGGTTTGATAGAGGAATAAAGAAAATGAAAGAGTCAGTTCCACCACAGCTGCTTAAGGAGAAACTACCAAGATTTCTTCAGAAATGTGCACAGACTTTTGAGAAAGATCGTCGTTATGCTAATGATATGCGTTATCTTCGTGTCTGGTTGCAACTGGTAACTTTCTTGAATAGACCCATTGTTTTATTTTTTCACTGTATCATTCTTTTGATTGGTGATTTTGTGTTTTTTTTTGTTAATCTATGTTTGGGCTTTAACAAATGAAATTTTATTTGCATTTGAATTTTTGTTTATGTAGATGGACTATGTGAATGACCCAAAAGCGGTACTAAAAACCATGGAGTCGAATCGTATCGGGATGAAAAAGTCTATGTTTTACCAAGCATATGCTCTTTATTATGAAAAGATTAAAAAGTTTGAGGCTGCGGAGAAGATGTACCATTTGGGCGTGCAGAAGTAAGTACCTAATAGCTAGATGTGATTTAAGACTTATTGAGTTATTAGTTGTAAAATACCTTTTGTTTAACATTCTTTTTGCATCCAAATAATTTTTTGTCCTGGAAATGTGGTGGAAGAGATGTTGGCAAATGCTGTTTATTGGTCATTTCACATTCAGTTCAATCGACATTCCAAATTCTTGTCACATTCCAGTGAAAAGGATTCTTCATTGTTTTGCATTTTGGGGTATCTCAAGCCATATTACTCTCTAGGGATATGTTAACCCTTTAAGAAAACTTTGCTCATTTTTTCATACCTAGTGCAGGTTAATTATCCTTTCAGTAATGCATTGCAGAATTTAATCCTAGGGCGCAAACCAAATGTAACACTCAGCCAAATTGATTATCCTACTTGTATGCACTTTCTTGAGCTATGAATATTTGATACTCTAGAAGGTCCGGTAACGGTTTGTTTCCTATGGCCAATTTCGGGATGTAGTCAAGCAGTATTAGTGCAGGTGCATGTCTTTGCGCCATTAGTGTTGGTAATTTCAAATGATTCACTTTACTTGCTTCTTACGAAATTATTTGAATTTTCTTGTGCAAAGTTGCTACATGTGTATTTTGTTAGGTATTTTTTCAAATTTAAAAGCAATATTGTTCCATAAAGCTATTTAGAAAAGAAGTGCCATCAGGTGCCCAATGTTTCTTTTCACTCCTTTTTCCTCCATGACTTAGGGATATATGTGTGGCTTTCCTTTCTATTAATTATTTTCAATTGCAGGGCCCTGTTATCAGAGTCCTAAAAAATTATCTAATCTTTTAATCCTGGTAAATTATGGATTCTTTCTTTCTTATCATTATCTGTTTGCAACAACTTATTTAGGTGAAAGCCCCTTTCCCATCGCTTAGTTATTTAAATAGTGTGACCTGGTTTATGTTGGTTATGTCTTTTTCCACTAAACACATGGACGGTTCTGGAAACAAGTAGTTTCACTTGTTGCTTAACAGATCTCTGTTTCATTCTTCAATGAATAGGCTTGCTGAGCCACTTGATGAGTTACATAAGTCATATGAGCAGTTCCTTCATCGCATGGAGAAGCGTAAGAATAAGAGGATACAGGTTCGTTACATAGGTCATTTTGTCTATCAATGTCTTCTTTTTGTTTATATGAGCCAAGAGCCATTATTGATAATAGAAATATGTTCTGCAGCGCCAGGAAGGAAACAATGAAATATGTTCTCTTGGTGGTGAAAACATTACTTTGAAGAACAATGAGATTAAGGAAAATAATGAGAATTTAAGTGGAAATATCAACAATTCTGTCATCACCAGGGATCAGTTAACTAATGCACAATCCAAGTATTTAAATATGAAAAATGAGGTTGCCATTTCACAGGGCTCCAGGAGAGAGTCACAAATGAACGAAGCTACTCATGGTGGTCCAGCTCTTCAGAAGGAACTCAGGGGTGATCTCAGTCGAAAGTTTACTGGTGAAGACACAGTTGTAGTTAAATTTGTAGGTAATGCCATTGTTGGGAAGTCTGATGTCGAAGATGCACGACATCATGGTCTGGTGGAACCTACCATTAATACAAAGGAGGCCATACATGCAATTAATAGCATGTTTCGGGAGCCATTAGAGCCATCTCTTGCTGGCAAACATTCACATAGAAACCAGCCAAAAGTTAATCATAGACTAGACAATGGTTTTGAGGTATTTATAGATGAAAACACTGATAGTGCTGTTCGATCTTCTCACCAAACCTCGGCAAATGGTTCATCAGTGCCACAAACCTCTAGAGTTGAAACTCAAGAGCCCATGCAGGAGCCATTTCAGATATATATTGATGATGACACCAATGATGTGATGGAGGGAGTTCATGAGCTGCATAAATTAGATATGGGTAACTCTAACAATTTGACTGGATGTACTATTGAAGATGGGGTTGTGAAAGGCTTTGTTTTTCCAAGTCCAACTGATGTTACATCAGAATGTTCTAGAGATCCAAATGTTGAAAGGCCTCCTCAACCAAGACTCCGTAGGGAGGACACAGTTGTATACAAATTTGTTGGGTCGACCATTTCAGAAGAATCAGAGGTCGAAAATGTTTGCCATCATGGCCTTGTAGAACCAACAATTAACTTGAAGGAGGCTATGGATGATATTAATAGCATGTTTGGAAAGCCAATTGAGTTTACAAGGAAAAGCAAATCGAAGAAACAGGGATTAGCACCGAAGATGGAGAGAGGTTGCAGTGGGTTCCTTATACTTCCAGATGATGAGCCTCGCCATCAACCTAAGAGTTCCTTGCCAACTTCGTCGTCAAGAAGGGATAATGATTTGTTTGAGAAAACTGCGTGCACAAAGGAGGCAATGGATGAGATAAATAAAATGTTTGCGATGCCATTGGATTTCTAAGATGCTGGTAAAGTCTTCTTTATTTTCTCTTAAAATATATATAGAGTTTTGAGTTTGTTGACTGGTTTCGTTTTCATTTGCGTCCTGCCTAAATTTTGAGATGTGTGAGATGGAGGTTGAAAGGTTGAGATTTCGCGGTTCACACTTATAGATTGATGGATAGATGTGTGTGTGTGTGTGTGGGGGGGGGGGGAGGAAGGAACGGATGGAGGGAGGTTGTAATATGGAGTAATCAATTATGAAATGGAATGAGAGCAAAATGTTGCTGCAATGTGAAGAATGTTGCATAATTCAGCATATGGTTACAGAGAAAATTATACTCCAAGACTGGTGAAAGCATAAAACCAGTAAAAAGATCAAAACATAAAAGTACATGGTGGAAATCAATTAATATTCTGGTTTAGGTGGGCAGTAAGCTGGTCGGAAAGCGAAGGGGCCTGCAGCATAAATCACAGCCTCATAGTTACTTCGCCTCAGTGTTTTGTCTAAAAATCGGAGTGGAGCACCAGTGATTCCATAGTTGACATTAGTGAACACATCGCAGTTTTTGAGAGGAGAGTCAACCAGTTTTACGCGGCATGAATGTAGAGGATGGTCAAGATAAGAATTCCCCATTTTGAATCCTTCCAGCGGTGCGAATAGGTACCCATTTTTATCTGTTTGAAATGCCTTATAGAAGCTCACTCTTCTCATGTGATTTTTGCAGATAATACTAACTTTAGCTGCTGCAATGGGCTTAGCTCCTGAAAGAGACCATGATCCATAGTTATCACAGCTCTGGCAGTAGACCATGCCTTCAACCACCACTTGGGAAGTCTTCTCTGTAGACTTGGCTGGCGCTTTGCCATAGGCGGTTATCAGTGGAAAGGCTACTGCAAGGAGCAACGAAGCGATCAGGACAAGTTGGCTGCTTGCCATCTTCTTGAAAAGATGTTATGGAGCTTATGTCAACTTTGGGATGTTATTCTGTTTTGATGTTAAGTTCATTTGAGTTGATTCCTATATATAGTTCTTGGCATGGGTTTGTCTGTATGCTCTGAATGTTGTCAAAGACTTGAATGCTACTACCACATTTGTGGAATGCATATAGATCCTCAGTTATTTTCAGACGTGATGACCATGTTCAGAAGTTTATAGTTTGTATAATAGTTTGAGTTTCAATGTGTTCTTGCCCACTAGATTCTTCTACGTGCAAACCACTTACCCCTCTCTAACATATGGTAGGTTAGGTGAGCCTACCTGCTTGAAAATTTAGTGAGAAGTTTAGCATTCTTGTTATCTCATCCAAGTGTCATCATACAAATAAAAGGAAATAATTCCGTATTCTGTAAAGATTATCAAATTGATGTACTCTTACTATCCTAAATTGAATATTGATTTCAAAATACATGATTAGTACGAAAAATGTTAAATGAAAATAATCCTTAATATTCAATTGATCAACATGAGGATCCGTATGTTGACCTTTTACGTAATAAAAATAGAATGAAATTTCTGAGTTAAGAAAAATCAAATATGGTTTCGTGTTACTTATGCTGTTAATCCCTCAATCCCAAAAAGTGAAATTTGGCATTTGTTCGAATTGGTTTAACGTGATGTCTTGTCAAGTGTCAAATTATTGTTTTCGTAATTCTCAGAGTTGGCAAAATTGAGGAGTCCAGCATGAAGTTAGGGATCTTTTGGTTCACCCTATTAATGATGCAGTTATAAATTTATAATGTTAGTAATGTTTACATTGTGATTAAAGAATAAGAGAATTGTTATTTGCTGAATAATGATGCAGTGATTGTTATGTCGAGATTGCTTAAGTTCAAGGTTTTTTTGCCTTTGGTTATTATTCATGCATTGCTACTAATAAATATATTCTTATTCCAAATTCTATCTCGTACAAAATAACAGACAAAATGCAAATATTAGCAAGGCAGAGTTTAAGCAGGCCAAGAAAACATTATGCGACGATTATTTTTTCTTGCACGACCAATAAAACATTATATAACTTGCGTGAAGTTTTATGCTAGAACTGTTTTTGTTAATGCGATAAACCGAACGACCCCTTAGGTTGTCATTTGTCCAGGCTGCTATTGGAGTGTGCAATAGAATTGCTCCCAAGCCTTCAAGAAAGCAAATTGAGGCGATTAAAAATTAAGTACTAAATTTTCTTTTTTTGTACACAAACAAAAACTTCTCTGTACCCCTAATGAAAATATGCTCTTGTAATCCACCCAATAGAAAGAACAAACGGAAAAAGGCCTTCCATCTTTGTATATACAGCTTCTATATTGATTAGCATCTAAAGGCAATTAAGAAGCCTCTGTTGATATAATCTCAAGCTCAGCCCACCATAGAGGAGAGAGTCTTGGGGTTGCACCATCTGGTCCTATACCTGTTATCTCTCTTAATCTGGCAGAAGCCTCTCGCATCGTCGGTCGTTGTCTTGGCTCAGGATGTACACACATTTTAATCACATCAGTTATTCTCTCTACCTGCTCCTCTTGGAAAGAATTTAATGTTGAATCAACCATTTCTTTCAAGGATTCTCCACCTCTTAGATAGTCTGATGCCCAGTCATCAAGAGAGCTGCTGTTTGCTGAGTAAGGAAGCCTACCGGTCATCATCTCAAACAGAATGACACCGAAGCTGTAAACATTACTTTCTGGACTTGACCACATTTCAGAGCCACCAGCCTCATTCCAGAACCCAAAATCCGATATTTTGGCTGCATAGTCTTCTGTGAGGTACACGGCAGAGGAGGTCAGGTTTTTATGAGGTAACGATGGCGACAAACTGTGCATGTGCTCAAGGCAGTATGCCATGCCCATTGCTATCCTCATTCGCATCCCCCAGTCCAAATGTTCAGCTTCCCTTACTGCAAAACTCTAGAATTAGAGATCTTGTTGATCATAATAAAGTAGTCATCGTAAAGGCAGAAAGATATTCACAAATTCATTCAAAAGTGTAGAAACTGTAACTAGACAAGAAAATAATAATAATAATAATAATAATAATAATAATAATAATAATAATAATAATAATAATAATAATAATAATAATAATAATGCATTTCTAATTCACTGAAGACCTTGGCCAGTTTTTCCTTTCACTCCACCCTCGCCTTTTAAATTTCTGTCCATTCCAATTGAAAAAAATAGATATATAAGCACTAGATGTTTCAGTTACGTCTAACAGTGTTTATTTGCCTCATTTGGCACAAGAAACATCTAGCGTAAACCTATGTTGCTCAGACTCGGGTGTGGGCATCTAGAGGTCGGATTCGTCATGATCTAAATTTTAAGATTCGTGGGTACGAATCCAGGTACAGATATGGGTGCAGGGATTCGGCAAAAAATAATTCAAAATTCTAAAAATAGAGTTATAAAACCTAAATTATCAGTTATTATGTGGAAAACTTGAGGATAAAATATTGATCAAGAGGAGATTCTCGGAAGGAGATAAAAGGAAAAGGAATGACATAGAAATTTCTATATACAAGTTATTCCATTTTCTTCAATTTCACCATAGCTTTTGTTTTGATTACATAGGTCATTGAATCTGTCGGGAATTTCTCCCTCAATTTTGATCAAAGTACCCAAAATTGGTTGACCAGATCGGGTACGGATCCCACACCCACACCCACACCCATGTGTCGACATGGGTGCGGCACTCAAAGTGAAGAGTCCGAGCAACATAGGCGTAAACATTAGACATTTCGATGACATTGAAGGATAGTTGTTTATCACAGGGCAAGCTAAAGATAAATTGTTAAAAGAGCATGTAAAGTAAATACCAAAGATGTCTTACACAGATGTCACTATTCTGTCCAGAATCAATGATTCGTCGCGTTAATAAGCGAGAATTTGAAGTACAATGGTCAAACATCTTATGAGGCTAATATGAAAATGGTTACTTCTCAAATTACAGGCATAAATTATCGACATGAGACCAAAGACACGTCCACAGACAGCATACTTTAGGTAGAAAAAGAACCACCGGATGAATGCATAAGATGTGATTTCACACCCACCGGTGTCATTGAACCAAAGTTAATTAATACACATTCTCACGTCAATTTATCACTTAACAATGGTAAATAAATACGGTATGTATAAACACTGAATGCAGCTAAGTTTTACCTGCTATATAAAAGTATTGCCTAGATAGTTCAATCAAGCAGATGTAGAAGAGTTGGGTAATAGTATTGAGTAAACCACAACAGCTACAACTTGAGAATAAGAAACTTACTGTGCAGATGTTCAAAGAGGGTCCCATTAGGAGCATACTCGAAAACCATCATTCTGGTAAATGGATCGTCTTCTTCGCAAAAACCGAGGAGGCTGACAAAGTTCTTGTGATTGACCTTTGACAATGTCTCAATCTGGTATAAGCATGAGAAAAGCATTTAGAAACTCACAGATTGGAAAAAATGAGATATCAAATTCCAACTGGAAGACCTAAAATACCTTTTTCCTGAAATGGGCTTCCTTATCTTTTGACCAATCCTTAGTAGGTGCCAGTGTACGAGATATCACAGCTATCTCAACTCCACTGGATAATGTGCCCTTATATAATGTGCAAACAGATGAGGAACCAATTACATTGCTGAAATCTTCACAGGCTGACTCAAGCTCTGATCTCTTAAGCTTTGGCACACCTGTTCACAGAGTAAGAATGATAGAACTCAGCTGTCTATCTTAGAGTATTTGCTCATAGTGATAAACAAAAGTTTCGAGATATCGGAACGAAAAAAAGAAAAAGAAAAAAGGTCAAAGATTATTAACAATTACGTAAAAAAGAAGCTTATAGTAAGCTCGTATTAGGGGTGAAAAGGTCCATTTGGGTAGTACTTTTAAGTCAAAATTTTGGTTTTACCGATACATATGTCAATATAAGCTTCTGTTTTATCAATCTGATCTTTAAGATAACCATTTTACAAATAGATATAGTATTCATTCATTGATAGAAAGAAAATTACCAGTAATAAATGCTCTCTGTAACTGTCCACTCAGTCCAGTGGCCCAAGGTTTCACAACAGCCATTTTATTGCTTCGAAAGAATATTGTGCCAGCTATCAATATAAATAGTAGAATGGGACCTCCTATAGCTGCAGACAGTATTAAAGCTCGATGATGACTTCGTCTGGAATCTTCAACTTTGCTGCCGTTCTCTGGAGGACTGGGAAGTGAAGATGGAGAAGCAGAGGATACTGGTGAAGGAGCCAGGTGAGGTTCTGCGGTAATTGACGGTGTAGGAGATGGGGAGAGAGAAGGACTCGGTGATGGAGATGGGGAAAGAGAAGGCCTCAGTAATGGAGATGGGAAGGATGAAGGTGCGCTGTTCTCAATACCAACTTCAGGAGGATCTGAGACCTGCTGAAATTGCTTCCGGAAGCTATTCAGGAGAGAAAAGGATGATACTTTAAGTAATTTTCTTCCAACTGCATTTCCCAGTTCTTCTGTACTCCTGAAAATAATTTAAATTTCATGATAACTACATAAGTTGCTACCAAAGAAGTATATATCCATAAAAGAAGCTAGAGCAAGGCTTGATTGAAAACAAAGTTATTTATCTGGAGATGAAAATAAAAGATTAGCAGTTTGTCTTTTCGGAAATATCAGAAAAAGAATCGAACATTATTTATGCAAATTTGAATAGAAATGTTCCTAACAATTAGCTATCAGACCATTAAGGGAAACTAGAGATGTTCAATGTGAAGCCCAACCAGAGAAAACTCAAAGACAACTACAAGACAGGAAAATCAATGGGACTTCTAAACTTCTTCGCAAAGATCAGGGGGGGTCAAAAGAACAAGCAATGAATTGCTACAGATGCATGCTTATTCCAGGAATTTGCATTCCAATACAATAATTGAATCTAATCATTTGAGTCATTTTACTCTTACTATTTTGGACTTTGGACATTTAAAGTTACCAGTACACACGATTACTCTTAAAATTTACATTTCAATTGATTGAAAGATGTGTACCTTAAAATCAATCTCCCATTGGAAGGTGACATAGGTTGGGCTCTCGTAACATGGTTGTTATTTGCTTGGACATCTGGGACCATTTCAAGTCTACTGGTTCCGGGAATTATGTGGCTAAACAGCTCATTGTTGTCTAATAAACTGCATAAGCATAACTCTGTGAGTAAGGGAACAAGGAAATGAATTTAAAAAAATGACACCACTTCCGTTTGAACTCACAGGATTTCCAGAGAGGGATTATTGGAAAGGTCAAAAGGCAGCGGCTGGCTAAAGTTATTATATCCCAGGTCCAGAATCTCCAATTTTTTTAGCTTTGCAATCTCATCAGGTATGATCCCAGAAAAGGAGTTGTTACGTAAAATTCTGCAAAGAAGTCTCCAGTGAGTGGCCAATGATCTTTTAAAGAAAAAGACTTAAAGTTTGAATTTGTAATGACCGCGACTAGACGCATCTAGCTAAATATACATACATAAATCTCAAGTGAACCAAGCGTGCGAGATCAGGAGCTAGAGTACCACAGAGATGGAGATCTTTCAAGTCCCTGTGAGCAGTTAAAAAACACAGATTAGTTAAACCCATAAGAACATCAGTATCCTGGCTATTTTTACAATAGCCAATTCCACTTAGAGGCTATGCTACATACTTTCTTGAAAATTATATTCATGATAATACATTGTGTATGAAATCCATTGCATTTACAAAAATAGATAGGGTCAAATATGTTTCTAGTGTAAGCTAGAGATGAATATATTCTAACTATGATGTAATTACCCTTTCACAAAATTTGACCGCTAGTTAATTCATAGAAAAATAGAATCATGTATCAGGTCAAGAAGCAAAGCGATCATGTTATACATGTAGATCTAATTATCTATTTTACATTTTATTGAGAAACTTAAATAAACTGGAGAAAGCTGGCATCAAAGGTAATATGTGAATTTGCCTTATTTTGTTTGATTTCTGATCAAGCTTAAATATTATTATCTTTGTTATTATACCTAACTCCATGTTTGCCCTTCCTAGAGTTGCACAGGTTTTCTAGTCTCTCCCTTCCATTAGATCCACGGTCAAATGCTTCATCATTCTAAATTTAGACATATACTTATGTACATCGATTTTTGAGGCTAAGTTTAACTATCTTGATCACAACAAAGCATACAAAAACTGCTTAGCCCTCAAACTATTGAGTAATAAAAATCAAAACTAGGAAGAGCTATAGAACAATTGCAGCAATTTTTAGTACTTACAGAGACACAACATTCCCATCAAGACACCCAACTCCAAACCAGGTACATGGATTTTCCACTCCATCGCCATCTTTCCAATTCGACAACGCCCCAAATGGATCGCTCTCCACTCTCTCCCTAAATCTCAACAGCGCCAAGCCTGCAAGAACAAGTTAAACATTGATTGAACACAAAATTATGGTGCATGTGAACACATGATCTCTCCATAAAACTAGGTATTTAATGTACATATGTTCTAGAATAGATATAATATTAACGGGTGGCACCCATTCTGCAAAAAAGCTAAATAGTGCACTTGATTGAATATTCAGTTACTAAGGATTAGAGATTAATTCCCACTTAGTATTTGTTTCTTTTTTCAAATGATGCACCTATATTCTAAAAATGGTATATTCACCCTCTAAAAAGGAGTAAAGACCAAAACTTGAAGCAAAATGACAACTTTTTATTGCCATTTCTAAGAAAATAAGTCTAAAATGACAGAAATATGAAAAAGAACTTGTACCTTCATCGTTGAGGGACAAACAGAAACTCAAGTTGTGATGTACCAAACACAAGAACAGCGCAATAACCAAGAAGCTATGCTCACTGAATTTCCAGTTACCATTCATTTCACAGACAACATAAACAAACCCACTATTTCTTTTTTCCCAAAACTAAGATTAATGTTAAAGCAGAAGGAATTCTTGAACAGTCAAATTTTACAAGTAAAGTGGACTACGTAAAAGCCACCGCTTAAAAGTCATCAAAACCAGAACCCGAAAATTGAAAGAAAGCCAATAAATAAAAAAGACAAAAGAGATAAGGGTGGGTTCAAGTTTCGCGTAATAGAAAAGAAGACTGAGTTTGTTTGACAAACGCGTAGAAAACAAAACAAAAACTGGAAGCTTTTTTTTTTGACTTTATAAACAAGCGAAAACACGAAGAAAATTTCACTGTGTTATTATTCCCCTACAAGTGGTAATTATAGGCAAAATGGGATTGTGTTCCTCACTAATAATAGAAAGAGAGAGAGAAGAGGGGTTACTGTGCAAAACGTGGAGTTTACGTTTGAATTTGGAAAAGGGTACTAGTATTTTCAGGTGATAGACTTTTCAATAATGCTAGTTGCCTACTTCTACTTAACCTCTTCAGAAAGGAAGATTCACAAAAAATGTGACGTAGAAAATGGTTGAGAGGTTGAAAGATTCACAAACTGTGACCCAGTAAAAGACATGGAATTAATGGCAAGACATCAATATAGGACAAAAGCCCTCGTTGTTATCCTCTTTTTTATTATTATTTTTTTTTTTTTTTTTATGTGTGTTTGTTCCTAAAAAAATTGTACTCTTTTAACTTGACACAAAATTTAAAAAATAAGGGAAGACTTTTGAAGTTTGTGGTCCAAAACAAGCCTTAGATATTTGTGTAGCTGTAAATCATCTCATAAATTTAAATTTTTTCTAAATATAGAAAGGGGACAATCTTTTTGAGACAGACTAAAAAAAAAAAGGAGGACAATCTTTTTGAGACAGAGAGAGTAGGTTTCTTACTTATTTTTTATTGTTTGGTAAGTAAGTAATAAAATTATTATAAAATATTTATATGTAACTTAGCTAAATATTATAAGGGGTGGGATGTGGTGGGGTCGTGGGGAGTGGGGGTTCAGGGTGGCGGGGATAGAATGGTTAAGGCTAGGGGTGGGGGGTAGATGGGTCGGAAAGAGACAATGAGCTTAGAATGTTATTTATAAACTTGTTTTTTAATTTTTATTAGAGAAGTCATTTTTCTTATTTTTAAGAAAATCTTTTTCTTAAAAAAATTATTTCTTTTAACCAATCAAATATGAGAAAATTAAAAAATATTTTCTGAAAAATATTTTTCTCCCTACCAAACACACCCTTGTTTATTTAATGCAGTTTGAGGAGCTTACTTGGAAAATTCAGGTGGGCCATCTGACAATCGGTACCATATTGTAGCCTAGCGTACGTTCCTCAATTTTTTTTTCCGCCTTCTATCTCTAGGTTTTTTGTGGGGCCCATGCCTAATGCTAAAGGTGACATAAATATATTATATTTTAAAATTTTGTTTGTTGGGTACTGATTAATGTTAGGAGAATGAGTAACTGGCAAATAAAGATACGGACAGCTGAGTTGCTTCTTATTAAAAAGTTACTTAGTTTTCAGAGCTAAAATTCGATATCTTTAATAAATTCAGCCTTTTTTTTTGTGCGGATTGCCCTTTATTTGGGGTAAAAATTGGTGGTCTTTAACTTTTTTCCCTCGCTTAACACTCTAAGATTGTGGGTTCGAATCTCGGCCGAGACTTTCAATAGAAGTTTGCAAAATTAAATACGAGGCGAATTTTGCAAATCTGCCAGACAGCACGAATGGGAATTTTACGCCAAGCGCATTTGGGTAGAATGCGGGTAGAATTCTCCTACGCAAATTCTACCTGAAGTGTGTTAACGAAGGGCGAATTCAAAGACCATCATTTTGAGGGGTAAAAATTAAAGACCACCCCAGCGAAGGGCAATCTTGCAAATTGCCCAATTTCAACTATTTTATCACACTTTTTAATGGGCTTACTATCGGGAATTCAGATTTGTCCATTAGGGAGGTCCAATTTGGATAATTAAACTAAAAAGGAAAACAGAATAAATGTTTTTTCTTTTACTTGAAAGATTATTTATTTTAAGAGAATAAGGTGGAAACGGTTAATCCCAAACTTTGCTAGATGTGGATTGATAGTTAAGGAAATGTACAACTTAAGCAAAATTCACTTTCATTAGTTTAAGTAGTTGATACAAATAATCGAGGAAGGATGCAACCTAATTAAACAAATAGATCTGATTAATGGTCTATCGATTTCAGTACTATTAATGCTGAGACTATACAACCAATATCTCGACATCAACAATTAACCTGCCCTGCCCCCAAACCCAAGAGAAGACCTATTCAACTGATAGAATCACCCAAGTCTGAAGTATAAGTGTGTGTGTGTGTGGATGTATGTCTCTCTCTATGTATATCCATCTGCAATTGTGTGACTAAGATGATTTACGAAATAAAAAATAGGAAAAACTATATTATAGGTCTAAAAGGGAGTTTGTAACACTTGTTTGGAAATGTTTGTCTCATTCTTTTTTTCTCTTGTCTAGGCTGCTTGTCGATCAGTTCGGCTCGATTTTGTATATTATCGGTTTGTATATATGCTAAAGCGCTAACCCATCAATAAGATATTCGTTAGCGATTTTTAAATTTTTGATAATCGATTTAACTGATTAAAAAAAATGTCTTCTAGGGGCCAACAGTCAACCTACTCCTTAGATATTTTTCATTTTCCTTCTTTTTTCCCTTTTTAATATTCACATTCTTCAACAATGGTAACCTCTAAGCTAAACTTTCACATTACCATGTGTTATCCCAACAAATAACCAATGCAAACCACAACCTTTTCAGCATCAATCTGGACTAAGCTTCCTCCTTGATTTTACTTTCAGTTTAGTTGAGGTTGTATCATGAATTTAGTCATACTAAATGACTGATACATAAAAGTTTAGATTTCACTTGCCTTTTGCTGGAGAGATAACAATACAATCATTCACTGGGTAGAAAATCTCACATAAGTTATGAAACATAAATCAATTTGATTATAACAAACTTCAACGTATTATAGTCAACACTAATGAAACTTAGAAAAGAGAAATAGGAAACTAGGATAGGGCCTTTAATTCTAAAGTCACTTTATAAAATGAATAAAAGGTAAATTTAATAGGACCTTATTGGATTTGGCGATTTAATCATTAAGTAAACTCAACGAACCGATAACTAAATCGATAGCCAATATAAAAAATCACAAAATCGTTTGAAAACCGTTAAACCGATTATCCAATATCGATAAACCAATAACATATTTTCGGGTTCAGTTTACCGTTAAACCAAAATTAGAACACCACTAATCTTGCTGCAGCGTCAGGACGAAATAAAAATTTATAAATTTTTGTTATAATCATCTGGTATTTGAAGATTACTAACCCAAATACACGCTGCGTAAAATCAATTAAAGGAAAAAACATATTCTACCAGAAGGATTTTTTATTCTCAGGTACAATTTTTCAGTTATATTAATACTAGGGTAAATAATATCCACATTAACAGTGGTCTTATTGCCCTCGTATTGATTGATTTTGGCTATTTTCAAATAGGACCCCTTTTGGATTGACCATCCACCAATAAGTCAGCATCGAAAATTTATTGTTATTAAATAATGCAGCCGACTAAGTTAATGCAAGCTTTATTTGGTATATTATTGAACATTGTCCACATGGATAAACCATGCATATGCATAATTCATGGCAGTCCATTTCTTGCCGGGCCTTCATCTCTTCTTTGCCAGGAAGTTTCTTGTTCCCAGAATTGAGATTATGAGAAGAGTTTTTTATTTCATATTAATTAAAATTAAATTCTTTTGCACTTACATTTTCCTATTCAAAAGCAATGGCCAATGAGTTCACATTCATTAACTTAAAACGTGAATGATGATTTGTTTATAACGACAAATCTGTTGATACCTTTCGTTAGCTAGACGAAGACTAATTTTTTTCCTTATTTTTTGTTTGGTCAAATGCTGATCTAAAGCAATCATTTGAAGAAAATGTACTTGAGCTAGGAATTAAAAATCTAATCCCTAAATGAATGCCAAGCATTACGCATAATCTTGCTTTTCATCCGATCTCCAAGGAGGCACATGAACACCATACAAATAGAAGTAGTCCACATTAATCCTTTTTTTTTAATCTCCTGTTGTCATGGAAGTAGAGTAGACATAGTTTAGAGGTCACTATGTTCAAAGTTCAGACTCGTATTACTACAATTAGATCACAAAATATAAAGTTTGGAGTACTATTTTTTTTTTTTTTTTTTTTTTTTTTTTTTTTTTGCACGGAGGCACACTAAATTGTTGATATATCTTTGTGAATTTTAATTAAGTTTAAAGTTTCTAGATAAATTATAAATGGTTTTTGGTTAAATAAAAACAAAGAAACACAAGTAGCTCGATTATTGCGAATTTATGTTCAGGCTATCACTAATTCAGGACATTTGAGGGGCTCAGTGATGCTGTCTTTTTCATAGATTTTTTTCTCCTTTAATTTCTAACATTAAGTCTACTTTACTTTTATTTTTCTTTCTGCATGCAAACTCTTGCTTCTGCTGATCAAGAAAATTCTTCGAAAAAAGACGAAAGCTTTACAATGACTATGCATTAAGGGTGTGTTCGGCATAAAGGAAAATGTTTTCAAGGAAAATAATTGGGTTTCTTACTTATTTTCTTGACGTAAGTAAAAAACATTATCATAAAAGCATTTGTTTATAATCTAGATAAATACTACGGAGGTATTTGTGAGGGGTTGGGGGTTGGGGTGATGGGGATTGGGGCTAAGGCGTGGGGGTGAAAATGATGCGTGTTGGAGGGTGGGGAGGGCTTGATAGGAATGTCGAACGCTTGTGAAAGCTTATTTTATTTTTTTTAGAAAAATCATTTTTCTCATTTTTAAGAAATTTGTTTTCTTTGAGAAAATATTTTCCCAAAAATTTAACCAACCGCACATGAAAAAATCAGAAAACACCTCATACCGAACACACCCTAATTCACTTTTTTTTTATAATTTTTTTATTGGTAAATAGATTACTAGGATAGTTTTTTAGATTTTCTTCATCATCTAAAATTGAAAGTACAATAAGGGGTGAGTTGAAGCCTTTTAAATTTCTAGTCAACTGCATAATAGAGATAGTCAACTAAAGCAGATAATGAGACAGTACAGACTTCACAATTGCAGAAAGCTAAAGCGCAAAATATGTAAATAGTACCTAATGTATTATATTATTTCGGATTCAATGTGGTGTTGGATTTATTTAAAGATAAGGTGTAGTTTATCTATAAATAAGGTGTAATGTGAATTGAAAAATGGTGGGAAATAGTATGAAGAAAAATGAAATTTGATAAAGTTACTCTTTACAGGTGAAATTTGTCCCTCATTAGTTAGGGAAAGCAAGACTTCTATGTTGATATATGGAAGCATATGTTCTAGCTAATAAATGTAATGATCCGGCGGGTCGTTATTGGACCTTACGCAGCCCGTGTATGAAAAACCAAGTTTCATGTTATAAAATTAGTCCATAAGGAAGTTTTACGTGTAATTTTAATTGTGAGCAAATTGGAAAGAGTTAAATGCTGTGGGCCCCGATAGGACCGCTTCGCCGCAGCAGTCCAGGCACCTCCGTGGCGAGTCCGTCATAGCGGACAAACAAACCGCTGTAGTGGTCCAAGCGGACCAGACCCGGTTAAAAACCCTATTACAGGATTAAATCCCACTTTTTCCACCAAACCTTCTTTAAGCCGTCACTTGGGAGAATTTCTGGACAGAACGCATAGAGACCTGAGCAAGACTACCCTGTCATGGTCTCCGGATTTGGAAGCAAAGGATGAAGACTCCATGATGGTTCGTGGCACTTGCTACTCGAGGTAGGTTATGGTTTACTTTTGTTAGACTTTGATTAGTGACTCATATATATGTGTAAAATTGACGGGAGAAAGCATGATTCGGTCTTCGGACACGACGTTCAGTTGAATACTAGTTAGGTTGACACTAATTATAGAATTATGTGGGCTTGTCGCCATTAAGAGAAGTAATCAAACCAAGTCTGTAGTTGTTATATTCAAGGGGAGGTGATAGAGCGTGTATATCCTCTTGCGGTTAATTTAATTGAAGAATGGGAGTTGTTTTACTAATGAGTTGGCTAATATATAGTCCTGCTATATCCTATGTTAGAATGGTTCGTACTTAGAACATAATTGACTTCATGTTGTACTATTGGGCGGGGTGACTTGCGTGGAAATTGCATGTGTCTTCGTTAGGGTATTCATGTCGAGATTTAGCAGAGTGCATATGTGTGTGAGTAATGAGCAGAGTTATTTGGGTCATGTTATGACTTGTGGTATGATGCCTTGTGATCTTGATATTGATATTGTTAACTGATCGTGTTTCATATTTGCTGATGAACTGGAAATACGTGAGATACACATTATGGTGAGAGATAGATTATATATATGTATAGGAAAAGGCATATTTGACAGGGGTTGAGGATGTGGCCTGGTGAAGGGCTCGTGATCTGAGATTAGTTCTGGAGCGAGTGGTACATGGACACCATAGGTCCCCTGTAGGTCATGGCTATTTGGGCAAACAATACCATCTAGCATGTGTGTACGGATTTGATACTAACTAGGGTTGCATTACATTTTACTTACTTCCATGCGTGTGATAGAGGTGATACTCGTCTTGGTTACATTACAATGAATCATGACTCATTCTGCGATTTTATACCTGATTTGTTATTATTGTTGAGCGGTTGTGTTCACATGTAACTTCATGGATCCGTTGACTAATGAGAGAAGGTGATGTTAGAGTGATTTCATTTAGCATGGTCCAGGTTTGAAAGTACGGTTGAGATACAGTTGTGGGTTGTATTGATTTTACTTAGTTTTACTTGTAATTGATAAGTGATTGTTGGCTAATGTCTGATACGGGCTGTTGTGCTGTGTGCCTATTTGTCAATTTACAAGTTGCCAGCTTATGGAGGAAAAAGGTAAGGATTAGTGGATCCATTTAGTGTTGGTTGTATGGAGGTTTGATGTTGGTCTTATTAATTGCTGAGGGTTAGCTGGTCTAGGAGTCTATCTTAAAGGTAACTGTTTGTTGTCTGTTAATCCTTACTTCCTGTGGTTGCATTGACAGGGTAATGGAAAAGGGGATGTGAGTATGTTTGTATCGGGACTGTTTAAGTATGGATAGGGCTTGAAAGGGATGGCAACTATACTTATCTGTTTATTCTGATTGATTTTATATCGTATTGCGTGAACTAATCTTAGTCGGCCTATGATGCTTACCAGTACGTGTGTGTAACACCTCGTAAATCCGTACTAAATCATATTCATGACTCAGGAGGCTAGAAATCCAATAAGGAGAGTGTTGGAGTCAAAAATATGTTACAGTTTAGAAAACCCAGTGTTACGCCTCAAGTGACGGACCGTAACATGTGTTACGGACCGTCATTCATACCATAATAGGTGTGCTTGAAAATCACCGTCTCGTAACTTTTGGACCAAAGGATGGTTCATCGTTACGGACCGTAACCCAACCAAAAACTTAGATGCTCATTGGAATTTTGGCCCATGCTACGGTCCGTAACGGTGCCACGACTATGACCATTAAAAGACAGAAAACTCAGTTTTATTTCACAAGTTTCATTCCTTCAAGCCCTAGAGCTACCTCCTACCCTCTCCCATCATCAAAAACACTAAGGTAAGCCTACCCTAATCATTCCAAGTTAATTCTAATATATATCTTTGTAATCTAAATAAGAAATCATTGTTCCTAACCTAGGGTTTTCAAGAAAACCCACCTCAAGGTTCGAGACTCAAGATTTTTGAAATCATCTTCAAAGTTCAAGTCTTTAATTCAAGTTTTGGAGAAATTAAGGTATGTAGATGCTATCCACGTGTGGGAACATCCTTGTTCTTCCCCATGCTTCGGTATTCCATGATTACACCCACTAGGTTTAGGGTTCTAGGTATATTCATGATAAATCCTAGACACTTGAACCATGATATATTATATTATCGGTTATATTTCCGTTTGATTAGTCTTAATTTACTGTTTTGGTGATTGAGACTCAGTTCGTAATCTATGAGAAACCCATAATTTGCATCCCATGGGTTCTATAACACAAGATATGAGATATTATGCTTATTTCCATGAAAAACTTGTAAATACGTATTTATTGTCATGTTATCATGTATCCATGTTCATGTTAAGAATCCAAAATCATGTCTTCAGTTATCTTTCATGTTCGAGAGTTGTATTAATACTAAAAAGGCTCAGATAGCCTAAAACTACGTATGCCAATGTAGGATAAGGATCGCTCTGCCCAGTTAGGACGATTCCTTCATGTTTTCCCCATTGAGGGATTTTGGATCCATTCGTATGTCATGTTCATATCTTGTACACTTGGCAAGGTATGAGATGGCTTAGGCCGATCGGGCCGAGATCAGACTCCACGTTTCTCCCCGTGGTGGTTCATGTCGGTATTACAGTTATTATCATGCTTTCAACTCAGTCACAAATTCTTTTGTTTTACAGTACTCATGTTCATGTTCGGTTTCAGTAATCAGTTTCAGTTTCAATTTCATGCCTATGTATTATGTGCCTGCTTATTCTCTCATGTGTTTACATACCAGTACATTCAAAGTATTGACGTCCCTGTTTATTGCCTTAGGGGTCTGCATTTCACGATGCGAGTGCGGTTACGGGGACGACGCGTACGCTTCCCGATGGGGCGACTCTCGTATCAGCTTTTGGGTGAGCCTCATTCTCTTCAGGGTTTAGTCAGTTGTTTACTTTATGTCATTTACGCAGTAAAGGTATCTTTGGGGCCTTGTCCCGGCAGTATGTTTTCCGGTCGGACTCGTGATAGAGGTTTCATAGACTAGACGAAGTCAGTATGTTATGTCAGACTTTCAGTGTCGGTTAGCCATTTTGACTCAGTTATGGTATTATCCGTGTTCATGTTTTTAAACAAGTACCTTATAAATTATTATGACCTCATGTGTTTTCTTAAAGCCCATCATGTTACATGTTATATTTTCGCTCATGTATGCCTCGTGATGATTCAGCAAGCCATGTGGTTCACTCGGTCACATGCAGTGAGGCACCGAGTGCTGTGTTACGCCCAGGCCATAGTTCGGGGCGTGACAAAGCTTGGTATCAGAGCCTAGGTTCAAGCGTCTCTAGGGAGTCTATGAAACCGTGTCCAGTGGGTTCACTTTTATAAGTGTGAAGGCCCCATACATATAAATAGTTGACCACCAAGACATTTAGGACTGTCTCACTTCTTTCATAGTTTAGATCGTGCAGTTAGAGCATTACTCTTAGGATGCCTTTCTAATTCGTGCATGTACATATTTTCAGAAAATGCCTGCGAAAAGAAAGTACACGAAGAGGAACACAGCCACCAGCCAGAGGGCTCCCACAGATGTAGCTCACGAAGAGACCATTTCGACTCAGACAATAGCTCCAACCGCTCCTACCGTTACACCTCCTGGTGCTTCAGATTGAGATGTTAGGAGTGCTATCAACGTGTTGACACAACTAGTAGCAGCTTAGGCCCAACGTCAGGAATTTGGGTCAAGTTCAGGGAATAGAGTCTTCTAAGATTAAGGACTTTCTCAGGATGAATCCCCCAGTCTTCACAGGGACAAAGAAGGATGAAGACCCTCAAGGCTACATTGATGCCCTTCAGAAAATTTTCAGGATTATGTGAGTTAGAGAAACCGAAGCAGCTACTTTTGGAGCTCATCAACTGCAGAGCATTGCTAACACTTGGTATGAATCTTGGGAATTATCTCGAGGTGAGGATGCACCTGATGCTACATGGGATTAATTTACAAGCGCATTCCTGGACCACTTCATGCCAATAATAGTTCGAGAGGCTAAGGCTGAGCAATTCCTGAAGGTTAAACAGAATGGCAGGTCAGTTCAGGACTACTATTTAGAATTTGTCAGTCTGGCTATGCATGCTACGCATATGGTACCGGATATGAGGAGGTTTGTTGGAGGTCTTCATTCTCGTTTCTATGATGGGGCTAATATTGCTGCACAGAAAGGGGGGATGACCATCTCCAAGATGGTTGCTTTCCTACAAGGGAATGAGACAAGGCTAAAGGAGGAGGAAGCCTTGCAGAAAGAGAAAGACAAGGAGTTCAGCAAGAGGGTCAAGTCTACCGGACAGTTCAGCGGGAACGGAAACAGGAAATTCTTTAAGAACAGATCAGCAGGACCTGCTCCATCCACAGCAAGTGCCATAGTTCCCAAGTTTCGTAATGACAAGAAGCAGAATTTCAGGCCATCAAGTTCTTACTCTCAGGCAAGTGAGGGTCAGTCGACTTATACTAAACCAATATGCAGCAAGTGTAGTATGAGACACTCAGGTGAGTGTTGTATGGGTTCAGATATATGCTATAGTTGTGGCTAGAGAGGTCATTTTCAGAGTGATTGTCCGTCAGCTAGGCAAGGTACCGGAGGTAACGTGGCGCGATCTGACGACCCGGCGGTCCTCGTAATAATCGAGGCCGCGGGCACACGCTGCAGCTAAGTCTGGAAACGCAAGCGATGGGAAAAACTGTTTGTATGCTTTGACGGGTCGTCAGGATACAGAAGCTCGTGCAGATGTTGTCATAGGTACACCAACAATTTTCACTTTTGACATATATGCCCTTATTGACCCAGGATCCACCTTATCTTATGTAACCCCTTTTGTTGCTAAGAAGTTTGGTTTTGAACCTTAAAAGTTGCATGAACCCTATGAGGTATCCACCCCAGTGGGAGAGTCAGTCATAGCTAGACGTATTTATAGGGGTTGTCCTGTCCTAATTTATCACCGCAGAACTATAGCTGACTTAGCAGAGTTAGAGATGGTAGACTTTGACGTAATAATGGGTATGGACTGGTTAGCTTCATGTTATGCCACGGTATGTTATATAACCAAAGTGGTAAGATTCGAGTTTCCTAATGAATCAGTCATAGAATGAGAGGGTAATTCAGTAGTACCCAAGGGTAGATTTATTTCTTACCTAAAATCCAGAAAAATGATTTTCAAAGGTTATATCTATCACTTAGTTTGAGTTATGGATCCAGATGCCCAGAATCCAACTCTCCAGTCTGTCCCAGTTGTAAATGAATTTCCAGAGGTCTTTCTGAAGATTTTCCAGGGTCCCTCCCCGACGGAGATTGAATTTGGAATTGATCTATTTCTTGGCACTCAGCCAATATCTATTCTGCCATACAGAATGTCTCCAGCAGAGCTAAAAGAGTTAAAGGCCCAGTTGAAAGACCTTCTTGACAAGGGATTTATTAGGCCCAGTGTTTCACCTTGGGTGCGCCAGTTTTATTTGTCCAAAATAAGGATGGTTCCTTAAGCATGTGTATTGACTACCTCCAATTGAACAAAGTTACCATTAAGAACATGTACCTTCTTTCCAGAATAGATGACTTATTTGACCAACTTCAGGGTGCCCAATGTTATTCCAAGATTGACCTCAGATCAGGCTACCATTAGTTAAAGGTTAAGGAAGTTGATATTCCAAAGACCGCTTTCAGAACCCGTTATGGTCATTTCAAATTTCTTGTTATGTCATTTGGATTGACAAATGCGCCAGCTACTTTCATGGATCTTATGAACATGGTCTTCAAGCCTTATCTCGACTTATTCGTCATTATTTTCATTGATGATATTTTGGTGTATTCCTATAGTGAGGCTAATCATGCAGAACATCTCAGAATAGTGTTGCAAACTCTTAAAGATCGCGAACTTTTTATAAAATTCTCAAAGTGTGAGTTTTGGCTTAAGTCAGTGGCGTTCTTAGTCCATGTGATCTCAGGTGAAGGTGTTAAAGTTGATTCTCAGAATATTGATGTCGTGAGGAGTTGGCCCAGACCCACATCAGTTCTTGGGTCTGGCAGGCTATTACAAACGCTTCGTAGAAGGATTTTCTTCTATCTCTGCTCCGTTGACTAAGTTGATCAGAAAAAGGTTAAGTTTCAATAGTCTGATGCTTGTGAGCGAAGCTTTAAAGAGTTAAAAAAGAGACTAACTGCTACGCTTTTGACGCTACCAGAAGGAACCGAAAGGTTCGTGATTTATTGTGATGCTTCAGGAGTTGGTCTCAGATGTGTCTTAATGCAGCATGGTAAGGTTGTAACTTATGCATTTCGTCAGCTCAAGGTTCACGAAAAGAATTATCCGACTCATGATTTAGAGTTGGCGGCTGTAGTTTTTGCACTTAAGATATGGCGTCATTATTTATATGGAGTGCATGTTGATATTTTCATAGATCATAAAAGCCTGCAGTATATCTTTAAGCAAAGGGAGCTGAATCTTAGGCAGAGGAGATGGCTCGAATTGCTTAAGGATTATGATGTGGATATTCTCTATCATCCGGGGAAGGCGAATGTTGTAGACGATGCTCTTAGTTGGCATTCCATGGAGAGTTTAGCCCACGTTGATGAAGATAAGTGAGTTATGACCAAGGAAGTTTACCGTTTGGCCAGTCTTGGAGTTCGAATTTTGAACTCTGAGGATGACGGTGTGGTTGTTCAGAACATAACTCTTTGCTCTTTAGTCGTTGAAGTCAAGGAGAAATAGTTTAGTGATCCCTATTTATTGCAGCTGAAGGAGGGGATTCACAAGCATAAGATGATGGCTTTTGAATAAGGAGGAGATGATGGTACCTTGAGGTACCGAGGCAGATTTTCTGTTCTCGATGTGGATGGACTCAGAGAGCAAATCATGTCAGAAGCTCACAACTCCAGGTATTCTATTCACTCAAGTTCCACTAAGATGTATCGTGATCTTAAGGAGATTTATTGGTGGAATGATATGAAGAAGAATGTGGCAGATTTCGTAGCTAAGTGTCCGAATTATCAGCAAGTGAAAGCCGAACACCAGAGGCCTGGTGGCTTGGCTCAGAATATTGATATTCCTGTCTGGAAATGAGAAATGATCAATATGGACTTTGTATCAGGTCTACCTCATTCAGCTAGGAGGCATTACTCTATTTGGGTAATCGTTGATCGGCTTACTAAGTCGGCGCACTTTCTGCCAGTCAAGACCATAGATTCAGCAGAAGATTATGCCAAGTTGTATGTTAATGAAATTGTCAGATTGCATGGGACCCCAGTGTCTATCATATCAGATCGTGGTGCCCAGTTCACAGCGAACTTCTGGAAATCCTTTTAGAAAGGATTGGGTACCAAGGTGAATCTCAGCACAGCTTTTCATTCGCAGACAGATGGCCAGGTAGAGCATACTATTCAGACTTTTGAGGACATGTTGAGAGCATGTGTCCTAGATTTCAAAGGTAAATGGGATGATCACTTACCCCTTATTGAGTTCTCTTATAATAACAGTTATCATGCTAGTATTGGGATGGCACCATTTGAAGATCTGTATGGGCGAAGGTGTAGGTCACCGGTTGGTTAGTTCAAAGTTGGTGAAGCAGAGTTGTTAGGACCAGATTTGGTGTATCAGGCTATGGAGAAAGTCAAGTTAATTCAAGAGCATTTGAAAACGGCTCAGAGTCGCCAGAAGTCTTACACAGATGTGAGGCAAAGGGACTTAGAATTTTCAATGGATGATTGGGTGTTCCTTAAAGTCTCACCCATGAAGGGTGTTATGAGATTTGGCAAGAAAGGGAAGCTCAATCCCAGATATATTAGACCCTACAGAATTCAGCGAAGGGTCGGTCTAGTAGCTTATGAACTTGAGTTGCCACAAGATTTATATGCTGTACACCTAGTGTTTCATGTATCCATGTTGAGGAAGTATGCAGAAGACCCATCGTTGGTTGTTCCTGCTGACGCTATAACAGTTAAGGATGGTTTGACCTATTAGGAGATCCCCGTGGCTATTTTTGACCGTCAGGTTTGCAAGTTGAAAGCTAAGGAAGTAGCCTCAGTGAATGTCCTATGGAGGAGTCAGAAAGTTGAAGAGGCTACATGGGAATCAGAAGAGGATATGAAATCAAGATACCCTCATTTGTTTGAGGAGCAAGCAAAGGATGCTCAAGGTAAATTTTCACAGTCCATGTCATGTCATGTCTCATGTTTCACGCTCATGTCATGTATCCAACACTCATGTCACATGCTTCAGTATTCATGTTTCCATGTAATCACGTCATTTCATGTCTCATGTTTCATGCCATGTTTATTTCACGTTCATGTATTCAAGCCATGTCCAGTCTCAATCTTAACCATGACCCATCATTCGAGGGCGAAAAATCCCAAGGGGGAGATATTGTAACACCTCGTAAATTCATACTAAATCATATTCATGACTTAGGAGGATTGGGTATTCTTGAAGGTGTCACCAATGAAGGGCGTTATGAGATTTGGCAAGAAGGCCAAGCTTAGTCCCCGGTACATTGGACCTTATGAGATTATACGCAAGGTAGGCCAAGTGGCTTACGAATTAGATCTACCTCCTGATTTGGAGTCAGTTCACCCAGTTTTCCATGTATCGATGCTTTGTAAGTGCATTGGAGATCCTTCCAGGATTGTACTAGTAGATGATGTCCAAGTTACCAAACAATTGTCTTATGAAGAAGTTCCCATTGCCATTCTAGATAGACAAGTATGGAAGTTCAGAACCAAAGAGGTAGCTTCAGTTAAAGTTTTATGGAGAAATAAAAAATAGAGAGGAAAGGACTTGGGAAGCAGAAGAAGACATGAAGTTCAGGTACCCGCATTTGTTTTCACCTGCAGAGGAGACTCAGGCAGAGACGCCATTGTCCTCAGGTATGTAGTGCTTTCCTTAATGCTTTCCTGGTCGTGTGTGGCCATGGTTATGGATGTTGTTGTTATAGCACCGTGAGGCAATGTATTTTGGGTTGCTGTTGCAGGATGGTAGTGCCATATTATCGGGGAAACTCTAGCGAAATTTTTATAGAATCCCTAAGAACCTAACATTCGAGGATGAATGTTCCTAAGGGGGGAAGAATGTTACACCTCGAAAATTCCGGATTTGTTATCTTGTGAATAGACTAACGTGAGCTTAAGGTGATTATGAAACCCTTACAAGATTAAGTGAAGTATTAGATAGCTTAAAGTGCGCACTATAAGATTTCAAAGTTGCAGGAATATGTGAAATCTAGTTTGTTGAAGGAAGTGAAATGTAAGTCGTGTTCGGAGAGGTTTTCGCTATAATTGAGCTAATATTTATTTGGTAATGTCTTGAGGGGCTGTTATAGGGCCTATTGTATGGTTAATGAAGTAATATATAAGTGCCAAGAAGGTTACATGAGGATTGGAAGTCAAACAAATCAACGAGAGAAAGTTTCGAATAACTGTGAGTTATACGACCACTTATACGGTCCGTATAAGGGGGGTCCATATAACATGACCTTTACCAAAAGGGATATTTTCATGGTGGTGTTATACGGACCGTATAAATGGTCCGTATAAGTCCATCGGGAAGCTTTTTAATTTTTGTATAAATAGATAACCCTTGTTCTTTTATTTCATTTCCCACATTTCCACAAGCCTTGAGAGCTCCAAAACCCTTCTCCAAGAATATTCCACTCCAACCCAAGATAAAACAAAGATCAAGAGGAAAGAATCAAGGTATTCATGTGTTAAAAGTCTTGCTAGGGTTAGTAGACAATAAGAAATTCTTGGGCATTGAAGCTAGGGTTTTCTCACAAGTTGATAACTTCCTCTAAAGCCCATTCTTATGAGATAAAAGGTTAGTTTTCATGCTTACTTCATGTTATCATGAATGCTTGGTGGTTGAATAACTTGGGTAGAAGAAGAGAGTAGAAAATGAGGTCTAAATGTAGCTTTTATGATGTTTTTGAGTAGTGAGCTAACTTAAGTTGTGATTCTTAATATGATATGGATATAATCTTGTTATGGAAGGTAATAATGGTGATGAGGAAGCGTTGTATGAAAATGTGCAAAAGTTGGCATGAAATTGCTAGTATGAGTTGAATATGAGAATGATTATTGAAGGCTTAATGTAATGTGATTACTTGATTATGATATTGTGGATGTTTGGGAGTTGTATTGTAATATAGCGGAAGTCGATGAAATAGGGGAAATGCTGCCCAATTTTCATTAGATCATGAATTATTCTAGTTAGAATTTAAGAGTATCATTAAGGCTTAACTATGGTATGAATCCTTCTAAATGTAGATTTTCTCAAGCTTCGATGGTGAACGTTAAGTAGTTAAGAAGACGACAGGTATGTAAGGCTAACCCTTCTTTCATTAAGGCATGATTCCTTTGCTATATACCATCTCATGGGTTCCAAAATGTCATCTAAATGACTCCATCCCTAGAATTACTAAAGCTCATGATTCTCGATATTTTCACGATGCTATTGCCTCCTTTATATGATAGTCGATCCTCCAAGGAAAGAAGTAACGAAAACGATGATGATGATGATGTTGGTGATACTTATGGACTAGTATATATACGTGTATATGTATGTATGGATATTATGTAACACCGAGCTTCTATGGCTGGGTATGATACCTATCGCGCACACACCACTGCAGTTGGGTACGGATAACACTGAGCCTTAGTAGGGTGGGGTACGTATAACACCGAACCTTATCATGGTTGAGTATGTAAGATACCGAACCTCTATGGTCGGCTACGATATTACTACAAGTATAAATGTATGAAATGGAAGATCCCCATTAGAAAGGGGGTAAGTAAATGTGATGAACAACGCTAGAGGTATAGATGGCTTCATTACCTTATAACTTCTCTATCTCATGTCATGTATTATGCTTCTATTATGATGTTGATTATGCTTTACATACTCAGTACATTATTCGTACTGACGTCCTTTTTTTTGTGGACGTTGCGTCATGCCCGAAGATGGACAGGGAGACAGACTTGACCCATAGATTACTTGTTCAGGGACTGCATAGAGGAGCTCTATTTCATCCGGAGCTACAACTATTGGTATTATTCTTTTGTGTACATACATATGGGCATAGCGGGGTCCTGTCCCGTCTATATGATGTTACATACTCTCTTTAGAGGCTCGTAGGTAGTTGTATATAGCTAGATTTCCTTTGGCCTTATCGGCCCACATTTTGTATATTATTTTGTTAGCCTCATCGGCTTGTGTATATGGATATCGTTATTGACGTTGGTGATGATCTAAATGTGTTATTGCCCCATGAGATTAGTATTATTGATGCATAGAAATCATGCGTAGGCCATGTGGCTCACCTAGATGTGAATATGAATGTACGCTATGGGGTGCCCGCATCGGTTAGCACCGGGTGCCCGTCATGGCCCTCCGATTGGGTCGTGACAGTTTATTTACTTAATAGTAAAGATGAAGCAATTAATTCATTCAAGCAATACAAAATTGAAGTTGAAACTTAACTTTCCAAAAAAAATCCAAATGATAAGAAGTGATAGGGGTGGCGAATATGAATCTCCTTTAGAAGAAATCTGTTTGGAATATGTCATGATTCATCAAACAACTGCTCTTTACTCGCCACAGTCCGATTGGATTGCAAAAAGAAAGAAAAAAACGTTAAAGGAGATAATGCGTGCCTTGTTGTTAAGTTCTGATTTACCCCAAAACTTATGGGGGGAAGCTATTCTTATGGCTAATAGAATACTTAATCAAGTTTCCCATAACAAAACACAATTCATTTCATATGAAAAATGAAAAGGAAGACATCCCAACTTAAAATATTTCAAAGTATGGAGGTGCTTAGCTAAAGTACAAGTTTCTAAATCCAAAGGGTAAAACTAGGATAAAAAACTGTTGATTGTGTTATCATAGGTATGCTACCAATAGCAAAGCATATTGATTTCTAGTTCACAAATTAGAAAATTTCGACATTCATGTTAATATGGTATTGAAATCAAATAATGCTATAAATTTTAAAAACATTTATTCGTATATAAAAAATATGAGTCGTCTAGAGAAAGATCTAAACAACCTAGGAAAGAGACAAAGGAGAGTACTCCTAATGAGGAGCATTCAAGAGGTAGCAAACGTCAAAGGAATTCTACTTCCTTTGGTCCAGACTTTTTGATATTTTTAATGTAAAAAGGAGCTCAAACTTTTAAGGAAGTGGTGTCTTCCTCAGAAGCATAATATTGGAAAGAGACCGTCAATAGTGAAATAGAATCCATATTAAACAATCATCCTTGAAAATTGATTGATCTTCCTCTTGGGAACAAACCTTTAGATTCCAAATGAAATTTCAAAAGGAAAATGAAAGATGATGACACTATTGGCAAATATAAGGCAAGACTTGTTGTTAATTGCTTTAGACAACGACAAGGCCTTGATTATTGACACATACTCGCAGGTAACTAGGATTACATCTATTCGGGTGTTAATAGCATTGATTGTTGTGTATGGTCTTTAAGTTCATCAAATTGATGTTAGAACAATCTTCTTAAATGCATATTTAGAGGAAGAAATATATATGTGGAACAACCTGAAGGGTTTGTGGTTCCTGAAAAAGAAAAGAAGGTGTACAAACTTGTTAAGTCACTTTATGGACTTAAACAAGCACCGAAATAATGACATACGAAATTTGATCAAACAATGTTGTCAAATAGATTTTAGATTAATGAGTGAGATAAACGTGTTTACATTAAGAACACTCCAAATCACGTAGTCATTGTTTTCTTATATGTTGATGATATGCTAATAATGAGTAAAAACATTGCCGACATAAATGCTACTAAGTGTATGCTTGCTAGCAAGTTTAATATGACAAACTTAAGAGTTGCCGACTTAATTCTAGGAATTAAAATCCACAAGACTATTCAAAGTCTAGCATCGACTCAATCTCATTACATCAAAATATGAAATGACTCGCTTAGTCATTTTGAGTTTTCTGTCTTAATTTTCCCAAAATACCATTTTCGTAGTTTTATTTTAGTATTTATGACTTGCGGCTATGGGTGGTATGGTTCCCGAGGCATCCAGCGAGTTTTGAATTGGTTTTAGTGAAATTAGAGTTTCCAAAGTTAAAGAAATGAAGATGTTTGACCAAAGCCAACATCGGGGATACATGCATCATTTTTGTCGATTCCACTAGGTTTGGAATGAAATTTTTGACTTAGTCGAGCCTTTGGTTCAGGTCCCGAGGCATTCGGGTGTGTTTTGGGTCTTTGGTTGGAATTATGAGATTTTGATATTTTGGAGTTGACCTTGGTCAACCCCGGTTCAAGATGACCACTTTTAGCAATTTCGAGTGCGCGAGCAAGTTCGTAACGTATTTTATGACTGAAATGCATAAGTGGTTTGTGTCCAGGGGATTCTGAATGAGTTTCAAGTGTTTGATCGAGTTTCGGGAAAATTAGAAAATCAGTTTCAGCTGTCATTTGTTTTCCTTCATCGCGATCATGATTAGGGTCACACGACCGCGAAACCTTCATCGCAATCATGATTAGGGTCACACGACCATGATGAAGGGAAAGCAAGTGGGTTGAATCGCGGTTGGCCAGGTTGTGTTCGCATAGGAGGAAAATTTAGGCCAGGTCTGATAGGTGCATCGCTATCGCGACTGGTGGGGCTCGCTATCGCGATGAGTAAATTAAGCTTGGACAGATCTTTAAACCCAGATTTTGAGTTTCAACTTTAAACCCATTTTAGAAGCTATCGAGCTCGGATTAAAGATATTTCAATTAATAATTTCAAGATTCTTCATTGGGGAAAATTCCTAACCTTACAATGAAATTACGGTTTTGACCTTCGGGGTTTGGTATGGGGTTTTGGGTTGACTTTTTGGACCCGAATTCTTTATATAGCAATATAGGTATCGAAAGACCTGTATTCTTATTTAGATACCGTATTTGAACAGATTGGGTTCGTTCGGAAGCTCAGAGGAAGGGAAAGGCTGCGGGGTGACTCTTCGACTTCGAATTCAGGCAAGTTGAGACTTATAGACCCTTTATATAGTGTTATGTTTTGGTTGATGTAATTAAGGGGTGTAATGGGAAATTAGGGGTCTCTTACTCATGAGGTGACGAGCATTTGTGCGGGTATCGGTGTACTTGTATGGGTAACTAAAATACAAAAGAATTATACGAAGTGACAGAGATTACGTGTTTAAACTTCGGGCCATGAAGATGGTGGATAAATCCATTAGGTTGGTATGGTTGTGGCTTATTTGGGCTTTGATGGCCATGTTTGATTGAATACTTGTGAATATTGACTTGATTGCATTCATCACTCCACATCTCGTCAAAATTATGAAAAAAGACTTATAATCTTGATATTGATTTGATATTAAGCATTTGCATGGTGTACATATATCCATTCATACTTTTATGACATTATTGACATTTGATTGACGAAATACAAGAAAAGGGGCATAGGAGGCCGGATATTGGATATGGTGCATAAACAGAGTGATTATGATAATATAGCCTATTAGTTAGGACCTGATCTAATCTGGGAGATCTGGTATTCCAGGTGCGTACATAGACCTCATGAGTCCCACATGGGTCACGTGAAACCTACTACAAGAGCGTATGTATTCCTGTGCATATGACATTTATATTGCATAGTATTCACTTGCATTGTATACATTTCTTACATCTCATGCCTTTTTTACTTGTTTTAATAGATTTCACGCCATATGTGCGTTAAATGATGAAATGTTACACCTCGATTTCTGTTAGTGTACAGTGAATAGACGAGCGAGGGGTATGATGCATACGAGGTTTGGAAAAGTAAGAAATAGCATTTGATGATCCTAATTAAGATTTCCAAAGACATACGAGTTAAGGAAAGAAAGTTGTTAAGGAAAGCGAGTGATAAGTTGAATGTATCGGATGGGATAGCATTGAGTTAATGATGTCTTAATGACACCTTGAAGAAAAGTTATAACGTCCCTTAGAATGGTATTGAAGTAAGGAACAAGTGTTAAGAAGGTTCCATAAGGATCGGAGATCAAACGAGTCGATTTTCGAAAAAGCTCAGGACATCGGATGGAATGTCCAACGTAGATTCCAGGGAGCATACTTCACCGGACCAGATCTACGGCTAGACATACGGGTATAAAACATACGGACCGTATGTTGGTCCGAATATCTTGGTCGGGGCCCGAAATGGATTTTTATATAAGACCTTTTTCATTTCATTTTCATTTCCCAGACTCCTATTATATATAAGTGTTATGTTTTGGTCATGAAATCAAGTCCCAAGATTAAAATAGGGTTTTGGTGTAATGGTGAATCACCATTCCAAGATTAATCCTCTATCATCTAAGGGTCATGACCTCACATACTATTTGAAGTATTAATAAGTTGAAACACATGGATTGTGTGTATAGCAAATGGGTCATCAAATGTGTGAATAGTATTGTTAGTGAGTAGTAGTTGAATTGAATCATGAAAATGATTGTGTTGATGTTACAAAATAAATGAATTAGAACATGAAATGTATTGGATATGGAAGAATACGACGATGGGCTTTTAAACTTTGGGCCGAATTATGTAAATGAATGACGATTGGATAATATCCATTATTGGTTGGGAGTTGATATGGAATATGTGGCTTATTTTAGGGCTTTCACGATGATATAAATAATGCCATGTTTGATTATAAGAATGCACTAGAATAGCTAAACGAATATTGACTTCCCTTCCTTCTAATTGCATTTCCTCTTTCATTGCAATGTCTCTTCATATCTTGTCAAAAGAGATATGAAAAAATGATAATGATAAGCTTAAAGTCTAGAGATCTTGATATTGATTTGATATTAAGCATGTTGCATTGTATATACTCACCTTATGTACTTCCAAGGTATATCCATTCATACTTTCAATGATATTGATATATGTATAATGATATTATCTTATGATGAAACCATGGTATGAACATGAAATGAATGATAGTGAACATTAATGATGTACGATGATAAATGCAATGTATGATGATATGATTCCGGATATTGGCCGGGCATGTGTGCTATAGATGGCGGGATTATGATAATATACACCTATTGGTTGATGGACCTGATCTATGATGTATGATTAATACGACGGCATGTATGGTATGATGATGTATATGTGATATGATAAAGTACACGTATATAATGTACATGATATGTATGTATATGACATGAGTGATGCTTAAAAGAGGACGCAAGTTGGGATATTCCTATTATGCGTGAATGTTCGTCTTGACCTTTGGACGCGTGTTCATGCCCACGGGTAGGCAAGGAGACGGTCTTGGGTGTGTAGCTGATTCCCATTGTGCCATTGATTATTCTTTTTGACATTATGTATATATATACTCATGACATAGTATTCACTTGCATTGTGGGTATACCCATTCTCCATTATATGTATCTGTATGTATATACTTTTTTACTTGTTTATAAAGGTGATTATGTTTCCACGCCATATATAGTATGAATGAGGGCGTTAAATGATAGAAAGATGGGAGCTTTATACTTGTTTGAATTGATATGAAGATGAGATCTTTATACTTATACTTGTCCTAATTGATGGAAAGATGGGATCTTTACACTTGTACTTGCCTTAATTGATGAAAAGACTGAATCTTCATGACTATACCTAGAAAGGAATGAATTTTATGAACTTGAAACTAACTAAACAAGAAGAGGAATACTAGAAGTACCAACCCGCGTCATCGCTAGGGTTGGTTAATGATGCTGCTTAGTGAACGTGCTTCCCGTACTCATTCTATACTTGCTACACCTTTTTATGTGTAGGTTCGGATCTGAGCACGAGTGGAGATCAAGGGTTGTTGATCGTTTAGAGCACTTTCTTGGAGTTTAGAGTGAGCCGATGATGGTTCCTCAGCACCGGACTTCCCCTATATTTACTTTTTGTCTTTCATTATTTCAGATAGTATTTATGTATTATTCAGACTTGTATTCGGATTTGATAGATTTGTACTAGCGACTTCCAGGTTTTGGGGAGCATTTTGGACCTAGACATATTTATATTAAGTTTATTAAGACTATTAAGTACCTTGGGTTGCAAATTTTTACTTTACTCTTCCTTGGAATTGTATTTTTTTTAGGGTTCGCCTAATGGTTGGGTTAGGTGCCCTCACAGCCCAAATGAAAATTTGGGTTGTGCCAAAATTGTACTTGAAAATTTCAAATATTTGGACTTAAAAGTAGAAAGAACTCCAATTAACTTAAACCATAATCTTGGGAGAAATAATGGTCAAAGTAAATCTTAATTGGATTATGCTCGAGTGTTGGAAAGTTTGATGTGCATCATTGTACATGGTCAGATATAGCTTATGAGATAAGTAAACTAAGTCGATATGCAAGTAACCCAACCAAACTCATGGGGGTGGCAATGAAACGAGTTTTGGGATATTTACAATGCACCCAAGACTTGGCTTTGCACTACAATTAGTATCTCACGATTAGTAAGGGATATTATGATGCAAATTGGTTCACCAGATCAGCAGAAACTAAAGTTCATAAGTGGATACGTTTTTACCATCGATGGAGGAGCAGTGTCTTTGAAGTCATTCAAACAAACTTATATCACCCGCTCTACAATGGAGTCTTGAGTCTATAGCCTCAGACAAAGACATTGAGAAAGTTGAATAAATCCAGAAGTTTTTGGAAGACATTACATTTTGGCCTAAACCTTTGGAACCTATATGCATACATTGCAATAGTTAAGCAGTAATGAAAAGAGCTGGGAGCGTTATGTATAATGGTAAATATTGTCACATATGATGAAGACATAATACCGTTAGATAACTACTCTTTAGTGAAATTATCACAATTGAGTATTGAAGGTCAAAGGATAATGTGTTGGATCCACTTATAAAAGGCCTAGCTATAGAGGTGGTTGAGAAATCATCAAAGGGAATGTGACTATGACCGCGGACAAGTCAACGTGACGGTAGCTCTACCTAGAAAATTGTAGATCCCAATATATAGGTTCAAGTAGATCAAACAAAGTTATAACTGGCGATTCAACATTGTCAAAAAAACTTGGTCCATTCTCGCAATGAAAACAATATTCAGTAACAAGGATAAATCGTTAAGGCTTTTAATGTTTCCTAAGTTTGATATAGGATATATCAAATTGTGTTTCAACAGGATTACACGTTTAATAATCACCTATGTATGTGTGAAGTCTAAGCCGATTCAAGGAGAATTTTGTAAGGCCAATTCTCTATGCACTTATGAGACTAGACGATGTTCATAGTTGAAATGAACACAAGAAACGGTTAAGGGTTAATCGTGTGAAATATGGTTGTGTTGGTATAAACCAAAGCTTTACGGTTCAAAGATATCAAATCTAACGATTGACCTGCTATATCTGATATATGTTCACTACGAAAAGTTCAAAGGGAACCTACTTATCTAGATGCGATTAATCTTTGCTTGCAAATAACATAATTTTTTCATGCATCATATAGTCATTCCCCATTCGTGGAAGGGATTGTTTGTTTTATCTAAATATAAGGTGTAGCTTATCTAAAGATAAGATGTAATGTGAATTGGGACATGGTGGGAAATAAAATGGAGGGAAATGTAATTTGAAAAAAAGATACTTTTTACAAGTGAACTTTGTCCCTCATTGGTGAGGGAAAGAAAGACTTGTGTGCTTATATATGGAAGCACATCTTCTAGCTCATAAAAAGTGGGAGCACTTTTTAATTCTCATATGGTAATATTATCGAACAAACACAACCTTTGACAAACAGGCATGTCCGCACCTGTTCCCAAATTCATGGCTATAAATTCCAATGCTTCGCCTTAGTTTTCGACACTAGAAAATTATTGAGTTTTCTCCCCTCTCTTCTGCATCATTTTCAAAAGTAAAACGTGAGTGTCCAGTATGACTTACTACCACCATTTGAGTTCTCTGAAGTTATGCAATTTTCATTGTTGCTATTGCATAATAGTTTTACGTTTTATCCTGGGAGGAATTAATCAATTAACCTTGGAAACTGTGAGGGGATCAAATTTCTAAAGGATACGCAAGAAACTTGTCGGCTCGAAAATTTATGTTTCATCTATTTTCTGATTGATTGCTTTGAACACTTAAATATAAGATGTGGTATCCCAGTCCAATCCCCTTGGGTTGTAAGAGAGTTATCTTTGTAAGCTCTTTTGTGTTGATCTTGAGTACACTTGCTAATGAGTGTCCTACGAACACCACCAGTGTTTTGTCTGTCCTAAACACTATCCTGCTTTCATTCAATTATTTCGATATAATGTCTCACCATTCGCTATCGTTGTTCTTTCTCTTTTGCTAACAAAGTAGATCTACTCGCAGTGAAATATAATTCTTTAATAAGGGTAAAGCAAAGGGTTTGTTGTTGGGTTGACGATTGTATTGTATTTGTTCTTCTTCTTCTTATGCCTTGGATATAATATAGCTTGTGAGACTAGTTATTGTAAGGCTTGTTCGTAATTGATTTGATTGGACAAAGAGGACAATCCGAAGGTATTGATCCTTTGTAAGAATTTTTTCTATGAGATTCTTTCCAAGAATAAGATTAGAGCTTTTAGGTCTTTGTATGATCTTCTTCCTTGATTCTCGTATCGCTGCCTCTTTGATTGAAGGCTCTTGTGGCTTTAATTACTTTTGGAAAAAGGAGCATGAATTAGGTCCTAATGCGTAATATGAATATATGATTCATTGAAAAAAGATACTCCCTCTGTCCCAAAAAGATGGTCCCCTTTTTATATTTAGAAACAATTTAACTTTATGAGATGATTTACAACTACACAAATAACTAAGGCTTGTTTTAGACCACACATTTGAAAAGTCTTCCTTTATTTTTTAAACGTTGTGCCAAGTCTAAAGAGGACAATCTTTTTGGGACGGAGGGAGAATTAAATCCTTTGATGAAATTAAGTGAAGCATTGGGAATACTATTGAAATAAGAAGATCAAAATACTTGTACGCCTATCCGCTTCCATTAGCCTAATTTGCCTTAGATTTAGTTGCGCTTTTGAGTTTACACAAATTTTTTAACCCCAAAATTAATGTTAAAGGAAATTTGAGTTTTAATAGGTGAAAGGAGGGGCATTTTTAACCAAAAAATAAACATTAAGGACAATTGTGGTCCAATAGGTGAAAGAAGGGAAAATTTAAACCATTTTCAATATGTTAGGGACATTTTTGAACCTTTCTCGATAAATAATTAATAGTGTTTGTGTGTGTGGAAGGATATATGCTTCTATTTAAGTGTTAGGCATTTTAGTTGCATGCTTGATTTCGGGACGCCACTTGAAATGTAACACGACAATGTAGTGTGACTCAATCCAAATAACCGTTGCAGTACGATGGCAAGGTTTTACAAAAAAAAAATTAAAAAAAATGATCACATTATAGAAATGTGGCCCAATGACTTCGTAAACTTCTTTAATTTCTTTATTGTTTCCCTGGAAGTTCAAGCTACTTCCATCCAACCAAAAGATAAGCTAATGTGTTACAGTTTGAATGCAGTATTTAAGTTGGTTCCTCTTATTTTTTTTAGCTTCAATAGTGACTTCATATCTTTTAAAACAAATTTTCCCAGTTAGCTTTCTGCGACCATTTAATTTTTTCCAATGGTGAACATTTCTGGTACTTTTGAACTTTAAACCTTCCGTGACAAAAGGAAATAACAATTCATTCTCATTTTTACAGTTGCTATTGTCACCAAATATACTAATTCTCCAAATGAACCAATCATAGACAGTCCATATTCTCTTTGAAATAGCTCTAGTTTCATACGCAGCTCGGACAGGGCACTAAACACTATATAGATTAACAATTAAATTTTTTGTCTATATATAAACATGTGCATGAACAATAAAAATTTGCACAAGCTATAATAATATGATGAGCCTATGACTTATGAGGGATTGAGATCTTCTCAATTTCTATTATCACATAATAGCACCTCTGTAAATGAGAATGGTTCCATGTGGCACTTTCTGTTTGACTTTTATGAAGTCTTGAGTGGCAAGAACTGTACATACTGAGGCGCAAACTTTAATGTCTTCAATGAGAAAAAGTTGAAAGGTAAAGTTTTTATGTGCTGCATCTGTAGAATAAAAGAATATGCATACCACAAATCTGATAAAAGAGACATGCTCGTTTCTTTGTCATCCCAAGATCTAGTTCATCCAAACATTGTGCTTTAGTGTATTCGGGAGTATCAAAATGACTCTTCATATGCCTGTAGGCAACGCTTTATCATGCAAAACGTTCAATTAATTAGAAGATTCATGCTGAAACTGGAGGAAATTTTTTAAACTAATGAAGAGAATGTTTACATCATTATAAAAGCTAAAGGTTTTATGTGTTGCATCTGCAGAATATAAGAATAGGCATACCATAAAAGTTACTCTATGTAGATCCCTACCGATTGGGAAGCTACACCACTATGGAAATCTTCTAAAGGCTTCACATTCAAATGCTCAATCAGAAACACAAAAAGCTCGTTCAAAACTAACTCAGAATCAATTAAAAGTTCCTCACATATCCGGCAGATTCCAAATTATGCATCCTTTCTGCTGGAGATGTGTAGGAGGGTTCAGGTGGAGAGGTCCTTCCTGAATGTCAAATGGAATTACCATCTGTTCATAGTTTTTGCAACAAAAATCTAAAATAATGGATTAAATATCGGACCGGAAGGTGAATCATGCAGATGTTGGGTACTTGTCATCCATAATTTTAAGAGTGGTGCTGGATAGTGAGTTCTTTATTTCCCTTTGCAAGCAACACTTCTAGTAATGCACTAGGAGGCACCTCCATGAGACTGTCTATTTTCTTAGAAGTCGGTGCACTCGAAGTCTGCTCACAGTAGGAACTTAAGGTTACTAATAACTGATGTTGCATTTTAGTTTAGTTAAGGTTAACTTGTCATTGATCACGAATTTCTACAATAAATTGTAAAAAGAGAAACATTTACTATTAGCAATCATAGATAGACATACATTGTTCATAGGATAAGAACCAAAGTTAAATTTTAATTGCTCAAGGTGCACAAAATGGAAGCAATTGAGATGGGAAAGATAGACTTGGGAGCACCTTTCTCTTTTTCCTTGTTCTTGGTGCAATATCTGAAGAATTCTGAAGCCAGGATTCATATAAGTGACCAGGAATAACATTTTGTTCATAGTCAATTGCAAGACCTGCGGCCGTTCTTCCTCTTCGTTGAGCTGGCTTTGGCCTTTGTTGGTCCTGCCCTTTCTACAGAATCATATTAAGATAATAGATTAACACTGAAGCGTTTTAGTTACATTAATTTGCTAACTTGGTTGTCTTGTGGAGTTTCTACCCCAAAAATGTCTTCAGCTTCATCGGATTGCTGCTTCACTTGATCTTCCGGATGTCTTTTAGGGATCTCATTAGCTGCAACAGAACTTCTCTCTATTCAATTCATTTGCAAATTTAAGTACTCAACTCAATCATATAGAGCTTAGTTCTTGAAGGAACTATGCATATAAGTAAAGTTTGAGGTCTAAACTTAATGGCGCAACAACCTGGTTAGTCACAACTATTAGTTGATTTTATATTAGGTAAGTACGACTTGCTTCCATGTTCCTCTTAAATAGCAAGGTGTATTGATATAATGTCTCTATAGGAAAATCTCTCTTAAAGCACCACTAGATTCATCTTAAGTCCATCTGCTGTAATCTCAAAAGAACAGTCTAATAGAGCACATTCTTAGCTTAATGGACTGCTTCTTGAGGTAGAGATGATATAAGAGTGCTTGGTATCCGAGCACGCTCTGAGCACGTAATATTCATTTGCGTCTCCTCATCCCCTTCAATATCAAACCTGTGGAGAAATTCACAATATTTACTACGAGGGTAAGAGAAGAAAAGCATTGCAATTCAACAAACAAAAGTATAATAAGTCTCCCAAGACTTGATGATGATAATTTCGTTCATATGAACTTTTTATTTTAATTGGTCATTAAAACTTAGAAAGGTGCATGATGAAAGCTGTAAATACAGATCATTTTAACTGTTCCTTAATACTCTCAAAATGATTTAACATGTTTGTATTGTTGGAAATCTTACGGAAAATACTCGATCACAAACATTTTGGCGAATTCCAGTAGCTTGAGGCATGTCAATTAAGACACTGTCCTTAAGGATATTTCACCTGGTATAAATATATCCCCCAGGATTCAACAAGCTCTTCTAATATAAAACTAGGAGCCAGCATTTAACAAAAATTAACAAAAGAAAAAACCAGCACCACAAAGGATAGGAGGAAGAATTTATCTTTTTTTTTTATCACTCTCAAAAGAAGAAGACTTCTCTTTTTATATAGATGAAAATGTCTCCATAGTTATGGCTGTGGAATCCCCACGGATATGTCAGGATAAATGCCAATAAAAGGCTAATAGTTAATACCAATAAAGAAGAATGTGATACTAACGTTAGGAAGATAATGACTAATAATAGCCATTAAAGAATCTGTTACAAAGGAAAGCTAACATTGGAATTGACTATGAAGGCTATTCAAGGCAATAAATTGTAACATTAAATCACATAATGACTAATTAAGAGTTTGGTCAACTTGAATAATAAGACTCATTTGAATAGTATTAATGGAATGAATTTCGACAAGAATTTCTTTTTGAGATATCACATGAATTTTTTCAATAATCCCTCACTAAGTCAAAAAGAATAAAGAAATGGAATGAAATAATAAGTTTTGAGTTTTCACATATCTCAAAAGGAAGAGAAGGAGCAAGAACATTTTGCTAGGATTTCACATATGAGTATAATGCATCGAATCTGGTGTCGCGTAAACTATGAACCTGAACTAAATAAAATAAGATTTAAGCTTACAAAATAATTGGTGAAGTTTAACACTTTTACAAACCAAGAACTCTTTTGTAAGCCTAGGGTCTTATCTATCACATTATACTCGCACAATCTTTGTCGTTATCGCGGTTTTGAGCTAAGAGGCCATGTCCGTGTCCTGGTATTCATGAGTGCTCTAGAAATCTATCACAATTATATAGGAGCGGCACTATCCCACACTCATAGAGGTCCAATCATCAAGTGTATTCTGCAGAGCAGTACACCACCTATAAAGATTATGAATTGGATTAAGAGTTTAACTCAGCCTCACTTTGCTTTGCAGTATTTATATTCACACATCATAGGAGAGACATAATTTAATAGTGCATACTTGATCAACTAATGACTTTTTATTACCCATATGAACCTAATTCATGGGATCTCCAATCACATAGGTTGGGTTGTCATCATTGTTGATCTTCTCAAGTTGATAAAAGTCCCACTCCCCTCGATGTTTCTTTTAGTCTGTGAATTGATCAGATTCACCTCTGACTTCACATAATTATCACAACCCAAATCACGGATCGTGTGGGCACCTACTAAATCCCACCTGGTAGGCGAACCCGTCCCTTATTCAACGTCTAACACAACATAAGTAAGTATGTAAGAAAATAAGCAGTCTCAAATCATATACAGGTAATAATGCAAAATACCACAACATGAACCCCCGAATCTGGTCTGAATAGTACAAGAGCAACTAAGTACATATGTCTAGAATATACAAGTCCGAAATAATAAATCTATCTCAGGATATGAAATAACGATAGTAGGATAAAAGAGTCTTTGGGAAGCGGATCGAAACATGGCTCACCCTGGAAACTCATCCACGAGGGCTGAAGTGGAATCTGCAACAAACTCTGCACTCAGAAAAAAATGCAACAAGGTAGCATCAGTATAAACAACAAACTGGTAAGCATCATTGGCCGACAACAATTAGTACATATATATAAAGAAAGAAATCAACAAATAGGCATATAAGCAGTTAGATATAGTCACTAAGCATATCCACGTAAGACTTGCAGTAATATGAACCACAATAGATCTCACTAGTCTACAGTCATAGCCTAAGCGGAAGCCTCTAGTCCTCGAATCCATCAAGTGTCTAGGTAAGTGATCAACAAGCACATAACAACTCAATGAATCATCAACCAAGGAATCAATGCGAAAACAAACCATGCAATGCATAAATGCATCAACCAGAATTAGTGATATGAGTGGAGGTAGTATGAATGCAAGTGAGATGCAATGCAATGCACTGGCCAATTGTCTCATACGGTACACATATGCTATGGACGGAAAACCTCCACGTCTCGTTATGACCCGTATTTCGTACGTTTGGATAATTCGGGACAATTGCGAGAAGTTAAAGGCAAGACTACTTCTAAAATTATCTCAATGCACAAGTTGTTTATGAGTATTATTTATGAATATTATTAGTAGGGGAAATATTGGAAAAGGCTAAGGATAAAATGGGAATTTCACAAAAATTGTCTTGAAAATTCTAGACCAAGCCAAGGCTTGGCCATGTGTATGTGTATGTATGATTCATGGGCATGCAAGACTACAAATCATCTTTTGCAACTTAAAGAAAAATCTAGAGAATTTGAGAAAATTGAAGAAAATTGGAGGGGAATTAAGTGGCACATGACCGGCCATGTGCCACCTCTATATATATATGTGAGTCATGAAAAGAAAAACAAGACAATTCATTCTTCCAATTTTAGAAAGTTCAAGAAATATGAAGAGAAAAGAAGAAGGAGGGCACGGCCAAGGGGGCTGGCCGAACTGCCCTATGCAGTTGGTCATGGAAAATTATTTTTCTTCGTGTTTTCTTACTAAATGAAGGGCCCTCGTCGACGTGGAATAGTTGTTGGGACAAGAAAACCATTCGTTCTTGCAAAGTGTTGTTCTAGCCGTGTAGAAAGGTGGAGGAAAAGAAGGTAAGAATTTATTTCCTTTTGTACGTTAGAGATGATTTGTGTATGTTGTGAAGCATGAAAATGGATGGAAAACATGGAACACATGCATATGGTAGAAGCCGTGTGGTGTATGTGGTGGTTGATTATGTATGTATCATGTTGGTTGTTGTTATGTCAAGAAATGAATGAAAATTATGGAAGTGTGCATGCCAAGTTTGGCCGTGTGTTGTATTGTATGAGTTGGTCTTGTGTGTGTTGTATTGCATGGAAAGAAATGAATAAATTTTATGAAATCTTGTGTTGTTGGAATGTATAGAGATGGATGGAAATGCATGAAAATGTGTAAGAAGTTGTTGTAACCGAATAGTAGAGGATTTGGTAAGTTGTGGTAAATTGATGTAATTTGATATTCTAGTTGTTGTCATTGTGGATTATGTGGTGTTGAATGAAGGGTGTTGTTGAAGTTAACGTATACGAATGATGATGACATGTATGGTTATTATGGAATTGGAAGGTTTCGGGTAAAGTAAAATGTTGATTGAGTTGTTGAAAGATTATGTGAATTAAATTGAATTAAATTGAATTGAATTGAATTGAATATAAATGGAATGTTGTTAGTAAGATTGTTGGCATTGTTGTTGGTTTGGCCGAGTTGAATTCTCGGATTGTTGTTAATGGATGAAATAGGCCGGAGCATATTCTCGGGACGATGTATTTACGGGGAGATCTTTGCGAAATTTCGGCCCGATTATAAGTAAATGTATTTGAAGGGTTAAGAGAGGCATATGATAATGAACTAACAATTGCGTTAATCGTCTTGAATGTAGACTAGCGGCAACAAGTTTGGGCGAATAAGCGTAGCTAGTAAGGCGCGGCGCGGTATGTTAAGGCTCGTCCTTATACTACATGGCATGATTCACGTGAGATGTGTTAAAAACGTTTCCATAACGATTCCGTTTTCAAAAGCTAGAAGTAATGGTTTTAAAACATGACTTCCTTCCTAAAAGTTTACAAATGTTTTCCAAAATATTCATTTTCTCCAAAAATCAAGTTTTATGATTTTGAAAGTTTTTATGACTAAGACGACGAATATGATTTTATAATGACAATGACGATGTCGAATATGAGTAAATGTCTATGATGACTATGTCGAGGATATGTTTCTACCATGAATATGACAATATGAAGATGTTAAACTGTTTCTTGATTTCTTTACTCTATCTATGGATAACGACTAATTTAAAGATTCCAATGATACGAATGATGTCTTATGATCCTGTTTTATGTTCCTTCACGATGTTACTCCCCATTGATAGTCTCGCCTTATATTAATAGTCCCTTTAGGGTGAGACATGACGATCCTGATTGTTCCATAATGTAATCGGGTCCCCCCTCGTCCCCGATAAAGTTATCTTTTCATTGGGGTCTTATTCTTTAAATTTGATAGTTACACGGGGGCCCAGATGGCGGGGCATGACCCCACTACGGTGCGAGGGGCCCTCCCCGGCCAGAAAGGGCGGGGCCCCCCCCTCGGGCTAGTGGGCGTCCCGGGGTCCCGGGGGCCCAAAAGGCGGGGACGACCACCCTACTGGGGGTGGGGGGTTTTC
>NC_081342.1:30873570-30896528 GCF_029784015.1 Lycium ferocissimum | reverse complement strand
GGGCACGATCCCCACTAGTGGCGCTGCAAGAGATTTACCCCGGACGCGGGAGGCCCGGACGCGGGCTAATGATGTGATGTGATTCAGACAGGCTATGGATGCATATAAAAGTAACAGTAAGCATGCATGACTCCTCCTTGAGAGGCACTCGCATGGCCGTACTACTTTTACAAGACATGACATGCTCTACACCCCATTTTGTTATTACTCATGAGCAATACGCTTTTTACTATGTTACTATTCATGCCTTACATACTCAGTACAATGCTCGTACTAACCCCTCTTCTTCGGGGGCTGCGTTTCATGCGCGCAGGTACACCCACATGCTCAGAAGCCATTATATAAGATGTTCCAGCGGAGTTGGCATCTCCATTTTCTCTGGAGAGTTGCCGGGTCAAGAGTCCTATGCTATGATGTCATGTTCGAGTTAGAGGCTTTGCGGTGAGTCGTGGGTATAGTGTGTCGCCGGGAAAATGGTTCCACTAGCCGATGTGTTTTTATTATACATTATGTTCGCAGCCCTTATGTTTGCAAGATTGTGTTTAATTGGAAACGACAAAGGATTGTTTTGAAAATTTTACTATGTATTTTACCTTCAATTGATTTAAGAATCTGAAGAGATTAGGTATGTAATAAGAGACAGCGGGTTCGCTCGGCTCCGAATGCGGGGTCGGGTGCCCATCACACCCTAGTAAGGTCGGGGTGTGACAGTCTCGATAGTCATGACCCATGGGGGACCCGCAAAGTCTATGTACTAGTCACTCCGCACACAACCAAGAGATGACTTTCACAACACTAGCCATTCCGCACACAGCCTAGAGGTGGCTTCCATATCACTAGCCATTCCGCACACAGCCCAGAGATGGCTACTATATCAAATCTGTCCATAGTCACTCCGCACATAGCCCAGAGGTGATTTTCATCTTTCACTTCCTTATCATACGTAACCATAATCTTTTTCCATCAATTTCTCTATTGGAACCCCACAACATCACCATGAGAAATGCAGGATGAAATGTATGAATGTCGAATTCAACAATGATCATGAGGGTGAATAAACATAACAACATCCATAAATCAATTACCAATACAAACTTATTCCCAAATCTGTGCAATGCCACGTCCGGAACAATTTCCCTTCGGACCACATAGATAACATCAAATAATATATGCAAGGGATGCCAGATGAAATATTCATGTAGCAAACACCATAATAAGAAGCCTCAGATGTTTCACTTGCTCTCTTGTCATTATTAATATCAAATCACAACTCATAACAATGAATCATGTAGAATTTGTATAAATGATAAGCATGATATCAATCTCAAGTATAAATCATAATCTAACCTAATTCGTGCCTCTAAATGAGCACACATCACAATAATAATACCAAATCCAGTTCTTCCTTTATCAATGATAAATGAAAAGATAAGTGAGAGATGTACGTATCACAACCGCAACATAGCAAATAACCAACAAGCCCAACACCTCACACGTGGCAACAAGCCAAATCACAATAAACGAGGCGATAAGCCCATAAAGCCATCAACAATACCAACCTAAGAATGTCCATCCAAACTTCATACGTGAAGTCTTAACATGCTTTCTCCATCAATAACTAACTCCTACATATGCTTTGCTAACTGAAGTCTAACCGAAAGGTAAACCGTAACCTACCTCGTTGCTGAGCTGGTGCTACGAACAATCAGACTACCTTTCCTTTCCGAAGAGCCTCTAAATACTCAAAGTTTAGCCATTATCGAATTCTAAATAAGAAATGGGAAACAACGGTACCCATATTGCTATACATTCATTCGAATAAAAAATAACTAAGGAAAAGAGTGAAATCGTGCCCACAATGGTAAAACGGGTATTTCAAAGAGTCCAATTCTACTCTCTAACAACTAATTTAGCTCAAGTATTGATCAATTTCAACATTTAAAGAAAACCCCCAAAATTAGGCATAAACCCTAGCTTTCCTATATTCCAATACTTAAGTCAAATGGAAGATTCAAGCCTATTGGTTACTAATTAATGAAATTCTATGCTTAGATTAGTGAAACCCATCAACTAATCTCACATTTGAAGCCTAAAATTCAAATAACAAAGTTAAGGTTAAGACTCACCTTCTCCAACAAGCTTTTCTAGATTCCACCATAAGTTACTAGTTTAGGAAGGTAAATAACAAGAACTAGGTGGAAGAGACTTACCCCAAGATGATTCAACTCTGAGAATACTTCAAATCGCCCTTGAGTCACTTTGGAGAACTAATTTTGGGAATGAGAAATGAATGGTTCGAATTAGGGCATTTAATGATTCTGGAACATCGTCTTCCTCTCTAATGGAAGACTGTCCGCTGCCGCGCATCCGCCTCAGCGGAATTCCATCCGCTGGGGCAGATTCTTATGGAATCCCATACTTCCGCACCCGCAGACTAGGCCTCGCTGAGGAGGGTCCGCTGGGGCGCACCCAGTCTCACTAGGGTGAGACACCAAAAACCAGAATTTTCTAATTTTTCACCAAGTCCTTTCCAAATCCCAATAATCACCCGAGGCCTCCCAAATGCAAACCAGACATGAACACATACATAAAAGTACGCTACGGACTCACTCATGGTCTCAGAATTCCCATCGGAGGTCTATTTGAACGGGTCAACACCCAATGGCCAAAAGATAACTTTCCAACTAATAACCCAAAATGCTCCCGAGTGCCTAGGGAACCGAACTTAACATCCTATCAAGTCATAATCGACCCTCCGAACCTCATGGAATCGACAGATTTATGAAAAAAGTCCATCTATCCAAAAGTAAACTATTGTTCAAAGGTTTTTCACATTAAGGTTCTAATTCTCATAAGTAACCATAAATCTTGCCCGATTACCTCGGGAAACATATCGCCATTCCCGCTGGTCAAAATCATACTAACAGGGCTCGTGGAAGGTTTAACGTTTGAAAATGAGTCAAAATGTAATAACGACCAAACGGGTTATTATATTAGATACCAATTAAACAATCGTTCATCCTCGAACGAAGAAAGAGAGTACGAAAGCTGACGGTAACCAAGGAATCTTATTATAACCACATGGAAGCCTCAATGGCTAGAAGTACGCCAAAATCACTGCCTATTTACCTTATTAGTAAAAAGTTCCTTTAATTTAGATCAAAGATCCAATTTTCCATACTCAAAATTTCTTTAACAACTGATGCACTAGTATAAGAACTGTTTTCGCTGGAATTCTCTGATTCGATAAAATCACACCTCTGAACGAGTTCGTTAGGTCCCATATACATTTCCCCAAATAACACAATCCTTTAGATATAGAAACAACCATAGCCCACTCTAAACCGGTAAAATATTTTGATTCGACTAATCTTTCTTTCATACCTTCCAAGCTGTTCTTCGCACCACGATTTTCTAGAAACCCACAAACACACGTACAAACCCCGAAACCATGACTTATTCTTGCCAGAAAAGAATTCTTGCTCAATCTGAGAACTCTAAGCAATTCCATCAAAACTGATTTTGCTTAAGCCAATTTCGCTAGTTCCAAGTCTGTTAATTCTCTAACCCGGTGTTGAAACTACTTTAGCCGAAACCCATCGCCTAAGCCTTCTTAAATCTTCAAATCATTATACTGGAAGTATACCCACTGATTACCTTGCCGAGTCCAAACCCGTTGAGAACCATCTGACCACTTTAGAGACTTCTCACAACCATAGGACCTCCTTAAATCATTTCCAAGCACCGATGTAAACCATTATAACTGTCTGAATAGTTGCACTTTCGTAAAATATCATCAAGTCTACTCGCAAATCTCGATAAACTGGGTAAACCTGTCATACCTCAATTATGAACTAAAACCCATAAGTCCTTCTGGAATTATAAATATAGCCCACCAGGCTCAAATCGAACAATTCTGACCCGGAATGAATGCACAAACCCCTAAATATCACCAATAGTCACTTGAATTGTCTTCCAACTTTCCGAAACAAACACTGTTCTCTCACACATCTGTGGCAACCAATTCTAGTCCTTTTCTCATACATAGTCAATCATGTCAATCCCCTCGACTCAGAAGGCTGAATTCTAACCCGTCAACAACATAGTACCGTAGAAGTATATCTTATGATCATATTTTTCATGTGTCTTAACCTTCACCCGATACACAAATTTGATAGACCACATGAACTCTAAATACATCAAAATTTTCTTGTGCTTCCCCTTAACTTGCTCACTATTCCGTACGTTTGACCGCAATACCTGCGGCTTCATTTAATACATCTTTAACCATCGAACCTCATTCGTGACACCTTGATTTGCCCATAACAATTCCGAAAGTATCAAATCTTGTAACCTCCGCTCTAACCCTCACACAACTACTTCCAAGTCCTTAATGTCCAAAAGTGCTCACCCAAGCTATCCAGTTAATAATACTTACAACATAATACGCTACCACGAATACAGTCTCATCTCGAAATTATAACTCCAGCCTTCAAATTATAGAGATTCCCAAAATTTCCTTCTGTTAACCACACTAGCTCATCCATTAAAGAGTGCTACGAAATTACTCAAATGGGTACCACACAAGCCACTTCCCATAAACTCTAACATGTCGTTTACCTGAAATTTGCTTCTCACTAGTCACTGATCACGAAACTTCATCATATCACTTAGTCCATTTTTGTAGACTTCCTTCTTTAAGCGTACTCAACAATTACTCCTTATCTGAAATACACAAGATAACAACATCACAAACCATACTGACCTATGTAATCTCGAAGATGTACCTTATTCTTACCGATTCTCAATCAACTATAGCTTTTCTTGTCTCTTCAATTCCCCAATTGCAATCAAATCACAATCATTGCCACAGTCTAACCATCATTCAAACCCAATCAATTGTACAACACATAATCATAAGTTATGCAAACTAGCCGAGTCAATCCTGGTAATTATAGTATGCCCCACACTCTACACCCTAGAGTCCCTTTACCTTACTCAACTCTAAAACCGATTACTTTCTCTATCCAAAGATATCACATACACAATCCTACTAATGTCCTTGTGTACCTCCACCAAGGTACCCTTGCTCAGATTACCTTAATGCTACTCACCCGTGAAGAATCACCTCTTGTCTTACTTGTCGAACCGGAACACCTCTAACAAATCGTGGGATTACCCCCTCATTCGATCAATTCCACAGAGTCGTAACACCAGTAATAGCAGGAACTAGCCGAAACTTACACAACAGGTACAATACTCATACCCTTGTCCAAGAGTAGATGCAACACTCGATAGCTCCTTAAGTCTAAAACTTCGCACTTGTCTAACACTAGAGTCATTTTTATTAGTCAACCACTGGTTCCCATTGGCCCACGGCATAACCAAACATACCAACTCAACACCAAACCCTTATGTCTATTCTACCATGCATGATCGCAACATAACTCTCAAATCAACTAGCTCTTGATTCCACGATCTCCTTACCATTCCTCTAAACACGACGACCCGGCGAACACACCCCTTTACTGAATGGCAAGGACCATTCCCAATATCTTAAGTCTATACTCGTCACAAGTAACCTTGCTTTCCCATTTAGAACCGACAACCATTTTCCTGGATGAACCCACAAATAACTAGTTCTTACTCCACCACTACCATATTGCCATGTCGAAGCCCAACTTAACTTCTCACGACTGAATATGAAATTCATTCTTGTACAAATTGCAACCTGATCCAAATTGTTTCTTTCCTAATAGCGGAGAGTGATCTATCCAAATCCTCTTCCTTACGCCTCCGTCCCATAACACAAAAAGTACTTTCACCAATATACCCTAAGAAATCTTACTTCGCTACACATTTTCCACAAAAGTCGTACTTCATGTCCTTATTCTCAACTTCTCTTCTTTATGACACGCGGTCACTATCCTTTTGCCAAATTTGATAGCCCTTACCAAACTTACGCTCATCCCCATATATCGACATCTAATATACTGCCATTGCTGAATCGCTGACCTGCCATTGGTACACCCGTCCCACGCAAACTATCAAAATGCCTTGACGATGTTGAAACTTTTCTCAAACCAATGATACCTCGAACAAATCATTCTTCTTAAGCCATAAATGCCCAGAGGTGTCTTCCACATCACTAGCCATTCCGCACATAGCTAGAGATGGCTACTATATCAAATTTGTCCATAGTCACTCCACACACAACCCAAAAGAGACTTTCATCCTTTACTTCCTTATCATACGTAACCATAACCTTTTTCCATTAATTTCTCTATTGGAACCACACAATATCACCATGAGAAATGTAGGAGGAAATTTATGCATGAATGTCGAATTCAACAATGATCACGAGGGTGAATAAACATAACAATATCCATAAAACAATTACCAATACAAACTTATTCCCAAATCTGTCCAATGTCACATCCGGAACTATTCCCCTTCAGACCACATTGATAACATCAAATAATATATACAAGGGATGCCATATGAAATATTCATGCATCAAACACCATAATAAAAAGCCTTAGATTTTACTTTCTCTCTTGTCATTATTAATATCAAATCACAGTTCATAACAATGAATCGTGTAGAATTTATATGAATGATAAGCATGATATCAATCTCAAGTATAAATCATAATCCAACCTAATTCGTGCCTCTACATGAGCACACATCACAATAACAATACCGAATCCAATTCTTCCTTTATCAATGATAAATGACAAGATAAGTGAGAGACGAACGTATCACAACCGCAACATAGCAAATAAGAAACAAGCCCAACACCACACACATGGCAACAAGCCAAATCACAATAAACGAGGCGACAAGCCCACAAAGTCATCAGCAATACCAACCTAAGAATATCCATCCCAACTTCATACCTGAATGCTTAACATGCTTTCTCCGTTAATAACTAACTCCTACATATGCTTCACTGACTGAAGTCTAACCGAAAGGTAAATCGTAACCTACCTCGTTGCTGAGCTGGTGCTACGAACAATCAGATCTGAGCCTTTCCCTTTCAAAGAGCCTCCGAATACTCAAAGTCTAGCCATTAGCGAATTCTAAGTCAGAAATGGGAAACAACAGTACCCATATTTCTATACATTCGTTCGAATAAAAAAAAACTAAGGAAAAGAGTGAAATCGAGCCCACAAGGGTAAAACGAGTATTTCAAAGATGGAATAGGTAACCCGAGAGGTAAACCCTAGCTTTTTCATATTCCAATTCTTAACTCAAAAGGAAGATTCAAGCCTATTGGTTACTAATAATGAAATACCATGCTTAGATTTGTCACATACATCAATTAATCTCACATTTGAAGCCTAAAATTCAAATAACAAAGTTAAGGCTAAGACTCACCTTCTCCAACAAGCTTTTATAGACTCCACCATAGATTACTAGTTTAGGAAGGTAAATAAGAACTAGGTGGAAGAGACTTAGCCCAATATGATTTAACTCTTAAAATACTTCAAATCGCCCTTGAGTCACTTTGGAGAATTAATTTTGGGAATGGGAAATGAATGGTTCGAATTAGTGCATTTAATGTTTCTAGAATAGTGTCTTCCGCTCCAGTGGAAGACGGTCTGCTGCCGCGGATCCGCTTCAGCGGAATTCCATCCACTAGGGTAGATTCCCATGGAATCCCATACTTCCGCGCCCGTGGACTAGGCCTCTCTGAGGCGGGTCTTCTGGGGGGTACCCAGTCTAGCTGGGGCGAGACGCCAGAAACTAGAATTTTCTAGTTTCTCACCAAGTCCTTCCCAAATCCCGACAATCACTTGAGGCCTCCCAGATACAAACCAGACATGAACCCACACATAAAAATACGCTTCAAACTCACTCGTGGTCTCGGAATTCCCATCGAAGGTCTATTTGACCGGGTCAACACCCAATGGCCAAAAGCCAACTTTCCAACCAATAACCCAAAATGCTCCTGAGTGACCCGGGAACCGAACTTAACATCCCACCAAGTCATAATCGACCCTTTGGACCTCACGAAATTGACATATTTTTGAAAATGGTCCGTCTACCCAAAAGTCAACTATCGATCAAAGATTTTTCACTTTAAGGTTCTAATTCTCATAAGTCACCATAAAACTTGCCCGATTACCTCTGGAACCATATCGCCCATCCCTGCGGGTCAAAATCATACTAACAGGGCTCGGGGAAGGGTCAACTGGGGCAAATGAGTCAAAATGAAATAACGACCAAACGAGTCATTATAATAATTTATTTAAATAATTTCATCTCATCGTAGTTGCTTTATCACATTATATCTCAAATAAATGTGTCTATTTTTGCCAATATATTTTTTGTTTTTCACTACGGCTATTGCTGCTTGGCAACCACAATATATAAACACAAAATATGTTATTTTATTCCAATCGGAATACTCAGCAAGAGGTCTCTTAACTACTTAGCCTCATCACTAACCAATTTATTATAGTACCATAATTGTGGTACCTCTCAGAAATTTGTTTTCTTTTCAAAATTGAGTAGGATAGCATTAGCAAGGCACCCCCATAATTTCAAGTTTTTTAGTCTAAGGAAATAACTTTTCCACTATTCACAAGAAAAAATTTCCAATTACTTCTAATCATCATTTTGTTTTTTTTTTTCCCATCCGGTGTCTGGTACCCTCATTGGAGCCCGATTAAATTCAAATTTGTGCTGGGTAGTCCCACATTGGGGAGCAAAGCACTCCTGAACCATTGGTGACTCTGTACCCAAGGGGGCTCGAACTCGAGACCTCTTGGTTAAGGATGGAGTAGTACCAACCACTACACCACAACCCTTGTTGGTAGCCTGCATGGTTTTGTTATGCATTTGTTCAACATTTGCACTCAGTAGTTCAAAAAATCATATGGTGTTAGTTACCATTCATTAAACATACAATTCGTCCATTTTATAAAAGGAAAATGAATCAAATTTATTTCCACATTTTGAATAACAAGACCACGTGAAATATTACCACTTAAAAAATAATAATTCTTGACATAATTTTATTAAAACATCGTGATCATCCACATTTTAAAAATTTTAAGGTAGAGGAATGCCCTTTTCACCGTTTATCATAGTTCATAACACTTTCACAAATTTTTTTTTTCAAGTAATTGTAACGTATCCACAAAATGAATTTTACATATCCATTAAGAAAGTAAAACTAGATATAATAGTCTTTAAGCAAAATGATATTCATAACTGATACAGGCTGTGCGCTCACCAAACAGTATATAAAGGGACCTGGTCGTGTACCAGTTCCCTTATGCAATGCAGTACGAGAATCAACACAAGATTTTTACGTGGAAAAATCCTTGTTCAAGGGATTAAAAACCATGACATACCCCTGTAGGATTTTCACTACACTAACCGAGCAACTCAGGTTACAACTCTATCGTAAGCTAGGAAATAACTCTCATAATTCCTCACCCTTACAATAACGCTTATGCAACCCTCACACTTGACTCTCCCTAGCCAAGCACACTAATACACCTAGATTCACCCTAGCCTAGTGTACCACTCAAAGACACCCTTTGAGAATTCACCACAGTGACTAACTCTAGCCACATACTAATACAACTAAGCTGACTTTAGCCTAGTGTACTACTCAAGAGCTTGTGGAAGCAACCTTGAGAATTTAGAACACCTACAAACAACTTCTTTTTATGGAAGAGTAGGCTTACATTTTACGTACAAAATAATAAAGACTTAACAACCTAAGGACCTAAGATATCTTCAGTTCTGGACCTGGTCCTTCGGGTTGCTAAGGCTCTGTTCTTGAGAAACACCTTGAAAGGTGGAGACTTGCACTTTTTATGGAGAAATTTTTGGATTGTGCAAGAATAAGTCTTCTCTTGGGAGATGATGTCTTTATATGCACGAAGAGAGAGTGAGTAGAGATGGCCACTCATGAAATCTGGACTGTTAATCACTCAGCCATAATGAGGTACCGCTGTACAACTGCATTGTACTTTTTAGCTTCTCACTTTACATCTGTGGATTTGGACTTTCAGCTTCAGTAACCATAACCTTTATCTGGAGGAAGCTGATTCATCATTTGTTCTTCGAACATGTTGTAGGTACTAGATACACTATCAGTAGCTCTACAACCGCATTTTGGGCTGAGCAGGATAGAGACCTGATCCCATCTGGTCCTTCTGAATCAATATATATGGTCTCTCATATATGAGCAGTTCCTACAGGCATCTGATCCTTCAAGAAGCAAGTTAGACAGGCAACAAATGAGATATAATAAGGTTAACTAAGTTCAGACAAATGAACCTAATTGTATTTGGTTCCTTAGGGTTTATCATATTATCAAAACATATCATTTCTTATCAATTTTCCCTTTTTTGATGATGACAAAGTGACATCCTTTGTTGTTACACCCCTTACTTGCGGAGAAGCACTTATCAAATTTGAGCGTAAGTATGTTGAACTATGGCTAAGTAAACAACTTTGTAGTATAAGGGACGAAGCATTATTAAGTACATGTTATGAGTAAAGGATGCATATGAGGAATTCCGGAAGGTCCTATAAGGAATTGAGTGGAAGAAGTTGAGCTAGTATTACTTTGGAAAAAGATGAGCGTTATTTTGAACAACAAAGTATGAGCCAGCTTGGGGAAATAATATCTTTTAGTATATGAGGAGTTTTGAAGTAAAGAGAAAGCCTAAATTGAAGTCCATGAAGTCTAGTTTCCAACGCAATAAACCGCTCAGATACAACGTCGGAGTAGAGAATTATGGACATCGCAAGTCGTCGGGCAGAGAGCGTAAATGCATCGCTACAAAGATGCTACACGCGCAACTACGGTGCGACACACGTGCAACAATAGAAAAGTTCTAGGTCGGTGCAAACCGACCCTAGAACAATATATAAAGGGGATTTACCCCTTATTTTCATTCAACCACCTCCCCCAAAACTTCCCTAACCCCCTAGAACATTCTCCCAACTTCCTCTATAAAATTTTAGCCCAAATTAAGTGAAACCCCGGGATTTAGGCCCGGGAAGCGTATAAGGTCCTATAGTTCTTGTTCTAAGCAGAGAACTCGATGAATCAAAGGAGGCCGCCGAAGATAAATAAGATTTCAAGCTCTACCAACCTTGATTGAGGTAAGGATATTCTTTACTAAGGGTATTATGAATTGTATCATGGAAATTTAGTTATTAAAGCTTCGTAAAGTCTAGTGATTGGTTGAGAAATTGGGGAAACATCGTGTGGGATGTTTTATTGAGCATATTGAGGTTGATGATGATGTTGTTGATATTGGTGTTGCTATTGTTGTTGTTTTGTTGGTATTGTGATTTCGGGCTAGGGATATAAACATGGGAGATGCTGCCCGAATTCCGGCAGATTCTAAGAGGATTTAAGTTGAAGTCTTAAAACGAGCATATGAAGATAAGCCTAAAAATAGTATGAATTCTCTTGAATGTAGATTTATGAGCTTGTGAGGACAAACGTTAAGTAGTTAAACTTAAGGCGGCTGAAAAAGTATGTTAAGGCTAGCCCCTTTCTTTCTAAAGGCATGATTCTTTTCTTATGAACCCATACATGTTTTCCATAATATTATTATTCCCAAAAAGCTAGAAGTTCATGATTCTCAAAGTTCTTATATTGCTAAAGATAGATGTTTCCTATGAGATAATGATGATGATAATGATCCCATTTCTAGAAGATTCCAAAGTTTACAATCTTGATGCTATTATGAGATTACATTTCATGATTTTCTTGATTTTATTCGTTGTTGTTGATCTCACCTTACGATAATTGTTCCTTCAAGGTGAGGTATAGCAATGATGATTTCTCCATAATATAAATTGAGGTTACCGACTTTACGTTACTCCGATAAAGTGGTAACTTTTATTTAGGCTCTCATGCATGCTACTTATATATATGGGATATGGGATAAAGGGCGAGGAGTTATGCTAAAGATAGATGTTATCGTCCGGGACGCGAGATGCCCGGACGCGGGATAGATGGATAAATGGATCGGGCCGTTCGTTCCGCGGTAACATATATAATGATGATATGATATATGGATCGGGCTGCACGTTCCGGAAAAATATAATATATTTATGGATCGATTGCCAAAGTTATATATGTATGAAAAATATTTTTTAATAGAGACTAAGCATGATGCTATTTCAAATGAGATTCTTTATCTTATATTATGTTCCATATCTCTTGTTATTTGTCTTGATTTTATTCGTTGTTTGATCTTCATGCCTTATGATAATTATTCTACAAAATGTCACTCCACTGGTGAGCTAGTATGCTATTTCGATATGTATTTATTAGTATGGCGGGGCCTTGTTCCATCCATTCTACAGTTGTGTTCCATAGAGGTATGTAGACAGTTGTATGTTAGTTGGAAGCTATGTAGCCTTGTCGGCTCTTATTTTGTTGTACAACGTATGCAGTGGCCTAGTCAGCTTACACTGTTATCTTCTGCATATATGTATATACACGTTGGTTGTTAGATTTTGATGTTGACTATTATGTCTCTCGGATGTATATAGTTCGGCTATAAGTTATTTATGGGCCACCATGCGGTTCGGTGAGATCAAGGTACGAGTTTAGAGGTGTTTGATCGGTAGAGATCGAGCACTCGTCACGACTCATCGATTTGGGGTGTGACAAAGGTGGTATCTGAGCAATTTTGTTCTAGGGTTGTCAACAGACCATGTCCAATAGAGTCTTGTTTATGGGTGTGAAGCATGCCACACTTATAAACAGGAGGCTGCGGGGCATTTAGGAATCATTGACCTTTCCTTCTCATCTTGGATCGTGCGTTATAGCCAAAGTTTAGGAAAGATCGTTTCTGACCCTCTTAAGGTACAGATTGATACAGATGAAGAGGATGATATCTGATAGTGGGGGTGCAAGGAAGGCCCCCAAGGTGGACTCCGGACCAACACTACCCACTGATTCCGAACCACGGGTACCCGGAACCAAATTGGTCCCTTAGTTACTCCATTGAGACTCCTTCTGAGTGAGACATTACCCCGAGCCTGTGACTTCTACGAGGAGGATCCGTCACGGATAGCTATGAGACACCCGTTAGACACCCGGTGGTATTCTAGCCCATTGTCCCTCTAGTTTCTCTATGGTGAGCGCTTAATCGAGAGCTACCAAAGTATATCTAGCCCATTGTCTTGGCCTTCGCATTATGATGGGGGAGGTGAGGATGGTCAGATGAGTAGATGGTGGGAGGATGATGAAAGGAATATTTTACTTTGCGGTTCCCAAGACCAGGACCAGGACAGGCCGATTACAGGTATATAGAATTTCTTATTGAAACTCTTTATGTTATGAATGATCATTATGGGATATCATCTATTGCTTGATAACTGGAGATTTCAAAGGAACCGATAATTGGGTTATTTATGGATAATTGCAACTAAGACATTTCTGCCACTATGAACCCCAGGGACTAAGAATGGAAAGTAATCACGTGTGTTGACTCGTGGTTATGGGAAATTTTCTAGATAATGAAAGTTTCAAAAGTTATGATAATATTCATCCCACCAAGGAAGTAAGGGACGTTTCTAACGTGGGAAAATATATTGCATGATTTTATTTGGACTTTCTCTTTAGAACTTCAAATGGGTTTTCAAAGATATGTGATAAAAGACTATGTAGCAATGAAAATAATGGATGTGAGGTTGATTATTTTCAGATCGAGAAACAGAGTACAAGTATGAGTAAAGGTTATCGTATAAAATTGTGCTGATAAAAGCTATCAACAACACTTAGAAAAGTATATTTATAGATGAGAAGGTACGGTAGACATGGAGGCTGGACTAATTTGAGGAAGTCAAGATCATGAAAGGCACCTTGACAGAGAACTTTCAAAACACATTCGGTGTTGGGTTATGTACAAGGAGGGAAAAGATTATGTATAGGAGTAAAGATTATTAAGTAAAGTTATATTGCCAGGGTTACAATTAAGACTTAGAAAGATCTACTAAGAAGTCCCACAGATTTAGACATATGGTGAATATGAGAACCCGGAATAACTCAAAGAAATTAGAAGCATATGAGCCTTATAATTTGGATTTCAAGATGGTTACCAGATATAAGTTTGACTAGTTGGTCAAAAGAGGGAAGGCGTAATAAGCCGTGGGTCCAGGACAAAATGAAATGGCAACGGGATATCTCGCAAGAAAAGGTGTTGAAGAGCGATAAAAAAATAAGTCACGAGTGGCTATATCGAGTATTATGTATACCCTTATGATTGATTTTACGACATGTTAAAAGTATTGATTGTGCTGTATGTCAAGATTAAGGTAGCAAGCACTGCAGAGAGAATTAGGATTAGGTTTTCTCGGGAGTTAAAGTCAGGTAGCGGTAACGCGACCAAATATGTAAGCACGAGCATTAGGAAAAAGAAGGTTATGATACCATAAATGGGAGAGAAACTTGGACAAGAAAAACTTATACCTATTAAGGATCAGGTAATATATTTGAGGAAAAGGTTAGGATGAAAGCATGAATGCAGATGATAGGATCAAATTTAAATAAATCAACGGGAGATAGAGTAATGTTGTACGTGAAAAAGGATGAACGTGAGGACCTCGGAACCAACCTATAAGTCTTCATAACCAGAACCAAGAAGGTTGTAAATAATAGACAAAGGTGCATCCTTGAGGAGAAATAAACAGGTCTTATGAGAGTGACGAGGAAATTTTAAACTCCTGAGATTTAACCAGGAGAATGGATGTGAACCCATGATTGGTACACCTATTTAAGGGAAGAAAGTACCCCAAGAAGAGATTTTCAGCGTCAAAAAGGATTCGCACTCGTAACGAAACACTCCAAAGTCTCCTAAGCTAAGAGTAAAGAATGACTAATGGAAACAGGTGTTTTACGAGAATAAGAAAACAAAAGAAACTATGAGGACTAAAGGAAGGAGGAGGTGTCAACGAAATGGTTAAAGGGAATTATGTGGCAGCGACAACAAGGAGAAGGTTAATGAGTCAATGGGCTTGCCCAAAGGAAAACAAATTAAAATTATAAGACAATGGTTGTGTGAAAGATACAAAGATGCGATTATGAAGAAAACTGAGAAAATTCAAGATATGTGTGTGTACAAGTTGTAGTAATATAAAGGAAGATGAAGAATCAACGAACGAAGAAAGAAAAGGGTGTACTTTGTGAGGATTTCATGATAAGAACAAGAATCGACAGAACACTAGAAGGACTATAATGCATGGTCGTGATGCAAACGAGTAGTTAAGAAGAATTACGGGACAAAATGAGCTAAGCTAATGAAAGGATGAGTCGTGGGAATGGATGGTGTGGAGTATCAACTTTTAATGGTATAGTATAGGCATAAATCAGAAGTGGGAACCTAGAGCAAGGAGAATTTCAAGGATATTAAGAAAATAGTCGTGGAGGAAGACTAGGGCTAAAGGAGTGTGGTATAGTCGGACACTCCATAAGGGGCCTGATGAATTCCTATGTCCCCATTAATTCATTATCCTAGGGGACTACTAGTCATAAAAGGTAGAAGTGAAATGTCAATAAAGAAGGCATCTGAATTGTATCCGATATGTATAAGCATTTTGATGTGATACAAGAACTCAACTAGCAAAAAGGAAATAAGTTAAACCATGTGATGAAAAGAACTCCGGCATTATATGGAATAAAGGAGTGTGAAGAATCGCTAAGGTCGGGCAGATGACTGTCAAAGACGCTTAATACTCGAAGGTTACTAGTATATGAGAATATCCTTTAAAAGGGGAAAGAACAAATTCAGTTCTAAGATGAACTACAATATTCCCAAGCTCAAAAGAGGGAAATATACTGGATTGAAGGAGCCAAAATTCGAGATGAACCGATATGTCAAGAATGTGCTAAAGAAAAGTAAGAATCGATTAAATTCAAGTATATCATGAGATAAATATGGAAAGGAGAATAAGTTTCACCAATGCGATGCGTTGTATTCTGGACTATGACTCGAGTCACTCGCGCCGAAGAAATTTTAGGTACAATTAGATATGCAGTAAAATACTCCAATAGGTAATAAAAGGAGTAAGAAAGACCGCTGTGACCAGGGATAAGTATAAAGGACAATCGGGACTACTAAAAAGAACTTGTAGTGCTAGAAGAGATGAAAGCTTTAAAAGAGGAATATTTATAGGAAGTTCAACAATCTTCAAAGGAAAGGAAGCTAGTGTGCCTATGGATAGCAAGACAGCAGTACTGCCCGAGATTAGGAAGTACCTTGTAAGTCGTGAAATTTCAAGTCACCGATTATATCAATTGTGACATTGTATAACATAGAACCATATAAACAATTGCTATGATGAAATGGCTAGCAAAATGGTGTAAGGACAACGATAAGGAGTCAAAGAAGAATAGAGGCTAATTTGAGTCTCAAATGATCATCGGTACAAAAGAATCAAGGGCTTAAGAAGAAAGCATATTCGTATTGAAAGGAAATTATGATTAAGTAAGATTTTATCTTAGTTCCATGTTTATGAGTTTATTTTGTAATTATGTTAAGATTAAGGAGAGGAAATTGGAGAAAAAGTTCAAATATGAATAAGATGATATTGTAAGGAATTAGGGAGTTCGACCAAGTAATTAAAAGGAAATGATATGATATGTATATAAGGTCGACTAGAACAAAAAGGGATAATCTAAAATAGCACCATAGAATCAAGCAAGGAAAGGTTCCATATCTGACCAAGAGATTTTGTCTACTAGCAGAGAAATAAGGGGCAAGTAAAAAGGGTACAACGATTAAGGGTACTTATAGATCGGCAGGGAGCCGTAGTGATCATGAGCCAAGACCACCTTAATGAGAACAGGATAATAACTGGATATCAGTTGACCACCGGTTACATACATGAGGACATGAGGCTATGAAACTAATGGATGAGTTCGACAAAAAGTTAGGAGAATACAAGAAAAGACTGATACGCCCCTAGTGTAGGAATATGAAGATCAGAGTCTAAGGGAGGACATCCATTTCAAGAAATCAATGATAACATCGTAAGCTCATAAGCTACAACATTCGAGGATGAATGTTTTTAAGGGGGGAAGGATGTTACACCCCGTACTCGCGGAGAAGCATTTATCAAATTTGAGCGTAAGTATGTTGAACTATAGCTAAGTAAAATAACTTTGGAGTATAAAGGATGAAGCCTTATTAAGTACATGTTATGAGTAAAGGATGCATATGAGGAATTCCGGAAGGTCCTATAAGGAATTGAGTGGAAGGAGTTGAGTTAGTATGACTTTGGAAAAAGATGAGCGATTTTTGGACAACAAAGTATGAGCCAACTTAGGGAAAGAATATCTTTTAGTATATGAGGAGTTTTGAAGTAAAGCAAAAGCCTGAATTAAAGTTCATGAAGTCTAGTTTCCAACTCAACAAACCGCTCATCAATACATCGTCAGAGTAGAGAACTATGGACGTTACAAGTCAGGATGGCAGACCAAAAACGCGAAGCTACAGTGCGCGACACACACGCTACAGTGCGCGAAAAGTTCTAGGTCGGTGCAAACCGATCGTAGAACAATATATAAAGGAGATTTACCCCTTATTTTCATTCAACCACCTCCCCAAACCTTCCCTAACCCCCTAGAACATTCTCCCAACTTCCTCCATAAAATTTTAGCCCAAATTAAGTGAAACCCCGGGATTTAGGCTCGGGAAGCATATAAGGTCTTGTAGTTCTTGTTCTAAACAACGAATCTCGACGAATAAAAGGAGGCCACTGAAGATAAATAAGATTTCAAGCTCTACCAACCTTTATTGAGGTAAGGATATTCTTTACTATGGGTATTACGAATTGTATCATGGAAATTTAGTTGTTAAAGCTTCGTAAAGTCTAGTGATTGGTTGAGAAATTGGGAAAACATCATGTGGGATGTTTTATTGAGCATATTGAGGTTGATGATTATGTTTTTGATATTTGTATTGCTATTGTTGTTGTGTTGTTGGTATTGTGATTTCGGGCTAGGGATATAAACGGGGAGATCTTTGCCATAACATTCTAAGAGAATTTAATTTGAAGGCTTAAAACGAGCATATGACGATAAGCCTAACAATAGTATGAATTCTCTTGAATTTAGATTTATGATCTTGGGAGGACAAGCATTAAGTAGTTACAGCTAAGGCGATTGAAAATGTATGTTAAGGCTAGTCTCTTTCTTTCTAAAGGCATGATTCTTTTCTTATGAACCCATACATGTTTTCCGTAATATCCTTATTCCCAAAAAGAAGTTCATAAGTTTTATATTGCTAAAGATAGATGTTTCATATGATGATAATTATGATGATGATGATTCCATTTCTAGAGATTCCAAAGTTTACAGTCTTGATGCTATTATGAGATTATTGAGTTTATTTCATGATTTCTTGATTTTATTCATTGTTGTTGATCTCACCTTATGTTAATTGTTCCTCCAAGGTGAGAAAAAGCGATGATGATTGCTAAATAATAAATAGGAGGTTACCCACCTTACGTCACTCCGATAAAATGGTAGCTCTTATTTGGGCTCTTATGTATATATGTATATTATGTTTGTATATATGGGATATGGGATAAAGGGCGAGGAGTTATATACGCATAGCCACCTGATCAGTTGGCATACTATGATATCGTCCCGGATGCTGGATATATGGATAAATGTATCGGGCCGTTCATCTTGCGGCTACATATATAATGATGATATGATATATGGATCAGGCTGCACGTTCCGCAGTAATATAATATATTTATGGATCGGGCTGTACGTTCCGCAGCAATACTAGGTTATATATGTATGAAAAATATTTTTTAAAAGAGACTAAGCATGCATGGTATCCGCCTTAAGAGGCATTTAAATGTACAGGTTATCTCTTTATCTTATATTATGTTCCATATCTCTTGTTATGTTATTTTTCATGCCTTACATGCTCAGTACATTATTCGCACTGATGTCCTTTTGTTTGGGGACGCTGCGTTCATACCCGCAGGTTCAGGTAGCCAGACAGGCGGCCCAACTCAGTAGGACTTCCACTCAGCTATAGTCAGTGTACTCCACTTGGTTCGGAGCTACAGCCCCTTTTGGTATGCTATTTTGATATGTATTCATGGGTATGACGGAGCTTTGTTCTATCCATTCTATAACTGTGTTCCATAGAGGTTTGTAGACAGTTGGATGTAGTTGGGAAGCTATGTAGCCTTGTCGGCTCTTATTTTGTTGTACAACGTACATAGTGGCCTAGTCGGCTTACACTATCATCTTCTGCATATATTTGTATACACGTTGGTTTTGAGTTCTTGATTTGGAGACTATTATGTTATACCTACATAAGTGTATAGTTCAATTACAAGTTATATATGGGCTACCATGTGGTTCGGTGAGATCAAGGTACGAGTTTAGGGGTGTTTGATCGGTAGAGATCGGGCACTCGTCATGACTCATCGGTTTGGGGTGTGATATTTATATTCTCCCTAAGTACCAGATCCTTTACCCAGATACCTCATTTATGCCTCTCGTTTTCATCGTAGTAGGACTTATGGTTCCTAGTCGAGTGTGCCTTAAGAATGGAAACCCGTGCCTGAGTTTTTGGAGGTAGAAAGTGTCTTACCCCGTGTACAAATGTATCATCAGACATTTCTGGTAATTTACAGGATTATAAGTTGAACGAATCGAATCGACACAATCTGAACTGAATCAGGAAATTCTGCAGACATCAGTCAGTGTCGACGGGCCGTCGCTGTGCATCGTCAATATGTTTCTGCAATCAGAGATCTACAGCCATAAGTCGATGGAGCAAGGGGACGGACCGTCAACAGGTCGTCGACCCGCTAGTCGAACCGCCCGTCGAACCGCCTCGCAGTTCCAGTTATAAATTGATGACCCTTGCTCTTATATTTCAGTTTCCACCTTCTCCACAAGTCTTGAGAGCTATAGAATATTCCCTCAACCATATTAACAAAAATTCAAGAGAAAACAAGGATTAATTACCAAGAATCAAGAGGATCAAGTGCAAAAGAGGCTCACTAGGGTTTGTAGAAGTCAAGGTTTCCTATGGAATTGAAGTTGGGGTTTTCTCAAGTGAAGTATATTCATCCAAATATCATTCCTATATAATCCATGGTGAGTTTTACATCTATTTCATGTTGTTAAAAGTATTGAGTGGTTGAAAGACTTGAATTACAGAAGGAAGTAGAATATGCGCTCAAATATGGAAATAATGGTATTTTGAGTAGTAAGTTAATTTGAGTCATGATTCTTAGTATGAGATGAGTATTATCTTGTTATGAATGATGCAAATGTCTTTGAGGAAGTATTATGTAAAGAATGAGTATGATGTTGTATTTTAGTCATGGATATGGATGACTTTGGAAGTGAATTTGAGAAGTGAACAATGTTTAGCTTGAGAAATCTATGGATTATGATATTATGGGTGTTGCTATTGCTATTTGGGAGTTGTTTATTATATGGAGAAGGTTTTCGAAACAAAATAAATGCTGCCCAATTCTCGCTAGCTCTTAGTCGCTTTTGTTTGGACTTAAGCATGTTTCTAATGATCTAATGTAGTACGAATTCTCTTGAATGTAGAGTTGTGAGCTTGGAGGGAGAACGTTTAGTCATTAAGGAGACGTAAAAGGTATGTGAGGCTAGTTCCTTTTCTTTCAAAGGCATGACTTCTATACTATGATTTCCTCTCTATATTTCCATGACCTTCTGACATTCCAAAAGTTGAAAGTTAAAGATTCTTAAGAGCTTCTTATGAGAAAGAGATAAGATGTGTTCTATGATAATGATGATGAAGATGATCTTACTTTTAGAGATTCCAAAGCTTATGAGGTGATGCTATTATGAGCTTTATGATCTTATTTCATAATTTCCTTGATGTTACTCATTGTTGGCCATCTCACCTCATGATACTAGTTCCTTCAAGGTGAGACCTAGCGATGATGTTTGATCCATAACATAATCGGAGGTTACTAACCTTACGTCACTCTGAAAGAGTTGTAGCTTTCACTTGGGCTCTCATGCATGCTTTATGTTATTTTTATGCATGATCACACCGTGCCTAGTTGGCCGGGCAGACACCACTACGCTGGGCGTAAGTGGGCGGGTATGATGATAATAACACCGTGCCTAGTTGGCCGGGCAGATACCACTAGTGGGCGGCATGAGATGGTTACTCCGGGCACGTGAGGCCCGAACGTGGGCTAATAATGATCACACCGCACCTATATGGTCGGGCAGTTTATGTATGTATGTGATATGATGTTGTTTTAAATTAAAAGTTAGCATGCATGACTCCACTTTAAAAAGGCGATCAGTTACAGGTTATCTCTTCATCTTATGCTCTCTTATTTCTTGATTACGTTGTACTACATGCCTTACATACTCAGTACATTGTTCGTACTGACATCCTTTCTTTTGTGGACTGCGTTCATGCGCGGGTAGACGGCACGGACGCTTAGAGCTTTATCGGCGGATATATAGGAGCAACTCCACTACTCACGAGTTCTTTGGTTATTGGTATATTCTTTTGTGTACATATTTGGGGCATGGTTGTCCCGTCATTATGGTTTCAGTACTCCAGTTAGAGGCTCGTAGATACATATGTGTGGGTGGTAGATATTATGTGATCCCTTTAGCATATGTCTTGTATATTACTTTGTAGCTTCGTGGGCTTGTACATATATGTATACTTTGAGGAGTAATTGAAGATCGTTTCATGATAAGTTTGTGCTGAGAATGGTGTATGTTCAGGTTGAGTTTGATGATAAGTCTGAAAAGTGGTGCTTGGTGGGCTAGCTCTGGGCACCCGTCATGACCCTCTAGTTGGGTCGTGACACCTTATTTTCCCACCCTGAGACTCAGACCTCGAGATACATAGTAGTCTTCTAGTTCTTTGAGTAAGGTTTGTAAAATCATCAAAACATGTCATGACATATCAATTTCTCCCTTTTTGATGATGATAAACTCATAGACAAAGTTTCCCCTGAGAACCAGATTCCCACTCGTTCCCTCTGCGGATCAATCCTTCCTTTTTCTTCCCGAACACAGTCCTCTTTCCCTTTTTCACGGTTTCCCTTATCTTTCACACATGTCTCTCTCACATATATCGATTATATTATTGAGACTATGAGATGTATGAAGAGGCCATATTGAGAACTGGGTTCTCGCTCTCTCTAGTTTCACCAGGTTTGACAATCATCAAAATATGCATATAGTCAGTTTCCCCCTTTTTGATGATGACAAACTATCTCTCTCACACCATTCTTCTTTTTTTTTCAGACCCCTTTGTTTTCTTCCCCATTTTGGCATCATTGAAAAGAGTAATAAAACTAGCATAAGCCAAAAAAAAGTTTAGTAACATTAAATCATGGCCACTAGGGAAATACAACATAAGGAAGAATAGTAACAACAAGTATTAACATCATTGCACAAATCAGAGTAGTTGCCGAGATTAGATTAAGCATAAAAACATAGTAGTCTTAGTCAATAAAAAAATATGATACTTAAACTGCCATGAGTGCCATAGTCATTAAGCGATGGAATACAAAGGGTCAGATATTCAGGGGGACTAGGAGAGGCTCATGAACTTAGGATTGGTGGGTCTAGATAGAGGTTTTCAGCTTCCTTTGCAGCACAACTGAGACCTGGTCCCTTCGCCTTCTTGAGCGTTTTTATTTCTCCATGATTTCATCGTCCTATGATGTAATAACATGCGCGACGAACGACAGTGTGCGTAATAGGCTGGTGGATTCATGGAGGCGAACGCCACCTTGCGTACGTAAACATAGCCGGTTGTAAGTTGCGCCCGGATCCGTTCTCATCCAACGGTACATGGTAAGGAGGCACGGATGGCTAGTACCTCGGGGTTTTTGTGGCTATTAAAAAAATTTGGATCCTAAAATGGGACTTTTTACATCCGTATCGCCGTGTTTCCCCTTTCCTTTTG
>NC_081342.1:30848793-30873470 GCF_029784015.1 Lycium ferocissimum | reverse complement strand
CTTCGCACGTAAAATTTGGGTTCCGTGAGCAATCAAAAAAATCCCCGGGGCGATGTTTGGCTCTTAGGAAGAGAGTCATAAGGCTAATCGATGACAAAATCATCACCCAGATTTGTGGGCCCTATTCCCTTGTGGTTCATGATATAGTCTCTCCAAACAAAGGAATCACGCTAAACACTCATATTTGGCGTTATGACTTCACTGTCTTCAAAGATTCATAAGCCAGCATTTTTCAGAAATTGGCTAGCATAGGAAAGATTCAGCCAATCAGAGCTGCTTGGAGAGACTCGTCAGTAGGGAAAAGTCGAAGAAAGATTTGCCTTTTCCACTCCGAGGCTCCGAGACATGACATTGAAGAATGTGAAGCTTTTAAGTTCGAGTTGGAACATCTGGTCCATACGGGAGGAATTTGGGTAGTACTCCCTCCTCAATATTAAAAGTAAAGGCCTCTCAGCCGGGAAATATGGTTGAAAGGACAAACAACCACTTTTGATCTCAGGGAGAGACCACCTTTTGGGTAGATATTTTAGGGGGATCCCCTTTTGTAAAATTACGCAGATTTGTCCCCCTTCCATAATTTGTAAAAGAAACTACGTCCGACCTGATGTCTCGCGGAGGGATACGTAGTAAGCCCCTATAGAGGCTGGTCCGGGTAGGTTAAGTAGGAGAGTCTTTATTTTTATATAAAACGAACTACGAAAGGGCCTGATTTCCCGCGGAGGGATATGTAGGCAGTCTATGTAAGACTCGGTCCCTATATTTTATAAATATATATTCCCCCCATTTAACAAAAGCCAAATACCCGAAAACCCGATACATGAGATTAATCAAGCATTGGAATCAAACGTATGATGATTTGTGTGCTATTTGCTTTACATGTTAACTCTGTGCGATCTTTGCTTATTTTATCATGGTCTTACAACTAACTTTGTTACCTTTGAGTGATTTTCTTCTTATAGAAGAGAAAGTTGGTCTTACAACTAACTTTGTCACCTTTGAATGATTTTCTTCTTATAGAAGAGAAAGTTGATCCGAGCTCACACTGGCATACTTTACGAGATCTAAAGTTGCAATAACATCCCTATCCCAACAAGACCGAGGCAAAGGGAAAATAACTGGTATACTAGAGAATGAGCAAAACCAAACTGACCTCGCTCTCAGAGCGTTGCCAGTGGCCGAACCACAATGAGCCTCGTCTTCCGAGGATATAATCAAGATACCGTTAAAAAAGGCCATTGATCTTCAGGAGAAGGTAGCAAGAACTGAAACAGCCAATGCTACCCAGGAAGCAACCACTGAAACGAGAAGGCCTCCACCGCCTTTTCCATATCTATGCTCTCCATTACAGACCAATTCCCCACCTATCCCGGTGGGACCCCCGCACCATTCACCGAACACATTGACACCTTGTACCAAACCCCAGCGCCAACCGGCACTACCCGAATCCTTGGAACCACACATTTCGTTTCTTCTTACCAAATGCCATAAAACACCCACCCAGCTCCGCTACCCAAACAAACATTGCTCCACCACTAACGACAAAAGCCACTTATGCCCCCAGAAATCACCCGGCCCGTCCTTTTGTCTCTTCCCTTTTACAATCACCGTATATATTTCTCGCACGACCACGAAAGTTGACCACTATGAAGAGATGGAGAAGGCATGAAGGGCCGAATAGGACAAGCATGACAGGGAAATAGAGCGCAAAATGGCTGAGATGTTAGAACAATACACGACCTGTGCATGCATCCCGATTTGGATTTGCCCGAAGGTTTCAAGCTGTCGAAAATTGAAATGTTCAGTGGAACGCGAACCCCAAAGCCCATCACCGTGGTTACTACGACCAACTGGTTGGCGTGCGAAACAACCAACAACTTATCATGAGATTATTTAGTCAAAGTTTGACTGGAGAGCCTTCTGAATGGTTCACGGCACAAGATATACGCCGACGGACCACGTGGAAAGACATGGCTGGGGCTTTCATGACAAGATTCTGCTTCAACATGGAAACGGTACCAGACAGGTACTATCTGGAGAAAATAAAGCCAAAATCCACAGAGAACTACCGCGAGTACGGGAGTAGATGGAGAACCGAGGCTGCTCGAGTGCAACCACCCATGGGGTAGGAAGAACTGGTTTCTATCTTTATCCGTTCCCAGGAAACAGATTTCTACGATCGAATGCTTTCAATGGCTGGGAGGCAATTTTTCAAACTCGTCAAAATGGGGGAGGCCATAGAAGATAGCCTTAAATCAGGACGAATCGCGAGTGTAGCTAGTAAGGCTACTAGAACAAGTTTGACATAGTTTGCCCAAAAGAAAAAAGAGGACGTGGCAAACATTTCTCATACTGCCAGTCCCAGCCTCAAGAGGAAGGAGGATTTCCAGTCTCCAATAGACATATATTCTTCACCACCTCCAAGTGCCTACATAACTGCCCCTTACAACCCAGTGCCCGTTTACTACGCACGACCCACTTTCCAAACACCACCGCCTACCTACCAAGCTCCACAAAATACCTTCCAAACACCACAACCGACTTACCAAGCTCCACCGAACTATCAATCACCCCCACCTGCTTTTGGACCCCAATAAAACAACCCTAAGACAAATTATCAAAATTAACCACCACCAAATACTTACAATGCGCCACGTCAAAATTTTGAGAAAAAGACCGGACGCGCGTTTACGCCACTAATGGAAACTCAAACTGAGTTATTCAAGCGGTTGAGCGCTGCTGGAATGATACAAACACTTCCCCCAAAGGTCGTTGATCCCAAGAATCAATTCTATCAGCCAGACCAAACATGCGCCTACCATTCCAATAGGGTGGGGCACAGTACCTAGGATTGTATCAATCTAAAGTATAAGATACAGGAGTTGATAGACAGAAAGGAAATTGCCCTCCAAACGGCTGCGCCTAACGTGAATACCAATCCTTTGCCTAATCATGGCAACAATGTAATTCATATGATTGAAAAAGAGAAAGATTGGATCACATGAATGCCGGCGATTCGGGACTCTGTACAAGCACTCGAGGGTACAGTGGCATCACTTACCATACATGAGCGCCAACAGTTCAAGGTATTAATACCAGCGCCAGTAGTCGTGAATGTTGCTCAGATAATAGAAGTGCCACACAAAAAAAGATTTCATGGTACAAGTGGTTGCGACACATGGGATGATGAGATCAGAAAAATGTTATACTCCTGAAGATTTGTCCCAAGGGGTGCCACAAAAGGAGGGAAACCAAAAGAGGACCATTACTAAGGATGAAGCAGAAGACTTCTGGCGCCGAATGCAGCCAAAAGAATACTCTATTGTGGAGAATTTAAAGTAAGCGCCATCCTAAATATCAGTGTTGGCATCTTATTAAGCTCTCCACTACACCGTTTGTCTTTGATGAAAGTGTTAGAAGAATCCTATGTCCCAGCTGGGACAAACAGTGAAAATCTGGTAGAAATGGTCGCACATGACATGAAGGATCATCAAATTTCCTTCACTGAAAAGGAGTTACCTAAAGAGGGCACAAATCAGAAGAAAGCACTACACATCACTGTTATGTGGCACAACAAAGTAGTCACCCGAGTTTTGGTCGACAATGGTGTTGGGCTCAATATTTACCCTGAGTCCATGTTGGTTTAGTTAGGTTATGACCTTGGGAAAGTGCGTCAGAGCCATAGCAATACACGAGCATTCGATGGAGGTTGATGTGATGCCATTGGAGAGGTTAACCACAACATTCAAATTGGGCCAGTAGAGTTCATTACTGAATTCCAGGTCATGGAGATACCTGCCAGTTACAATCTGTTACTGGGAAGGCCATGGATCCACATGGCAGGATCCGTTCCATCTTCACTCCATTAGTCTTTAAAATTTATATAGGACGACCACGAGGTCGTAATCCATGGGAAGGTAGCATCCACAATTACACGGACAATTTGGTGCCAATCATCGAGGCAGCGCCTAAAGAAACAGATTTCCATATAACGGAACAGGTGGGAGCCGCTTACAAGATAGATTCTACGAGAGCCATGCCTACGATGTATAAAATGATTGCATCAGCTATGATTCAGAATGGTTTTGAACTCGGGAAAGGTTTGGGAAGAAACTTGCACGGCATGACAGAGCCGATCCCCATTCCTCAAGAAAATTTCTGTTTTGGACTAGGGTATGTCCCAACCGAAGACGAGCTCTCGGTAGTTGCTAAAAAGAAGACGTCCATTGCGAAGCTCCACAAGTCTATACTAGTCATTCCCAAATAGAATCCCGATGCCAAATGATGCAAACATAGAAGAAAGCATAGCGATGTTATTCCCAGAGGAAAATTACTCAGTGGTGCTGGAAGAATACATTGAGGCACTCACAATCAGAGATGCTAAGCCGGGTGAACTGCTGTCAAAGGCGGACTTCCATCTCGCTTTGTGTCCTTTGGTAAAGAAATTATGAATTTATTTTTGAAAGCGGCAAGAATCGTTCAAGGCCCGATTACTCGCCCTTTGCACTTTACTTTACCTCGTAATTTTTTCAAAAATAGAAATGGCTCGACGTTGATCTGAGCCAGGACCATAATTGTACTTTATTTTCAATCAATCAATGAAGCCTCGAACCATGGAAACATAACTTGCATTTACTATTTCTTAAATTGCATGCATATACTAACCCCACTTTACTTTAGTTTTTTAGCAATAAAAACAATAATGCAACCTTAAATGTCATGACATGTTACAATGAGAATGAGTCACAAAGGGTAGTAGAAGAGGAATATGAAGAATACGACGAGGAGACAATGTTACCCGAAGGCCTAGTAGAGGAAGTAGAACAATTGGAAAATGAGCAGAAGTCAAATATAGATGAAACAGAGGCAATCAATCTAGGTGTTGAGGAAAACATTAGAGAAACTAGGATAAGTACGCACCTAGAAAATTGGCCCATGCCCGTTAGAAAATTGGCCAAGTGGCAAATGCTATTGAGTGAATTTGATATAGTATACATATCACAAAGGCCATCAAAGGACAAGCATTTGCTGACTTCTTAGTCAAAAGTCTTGTAGATGAAGAGCTCGAACCCCTCCGGACCTATTCCAGACGAGAAAGTGCTAGCCATCGAAGAAGAAATAGTAGAACCCTACACCGAGTGGAGATTGTTCTTTGACGGGGCTGTCAATTACAAAGGCTCAGGAATTGGAGCAGTTTTGATATTAGAAATAGGGCAACATTACCCAATGGCAGCAAAGCTCAAATTCTGCTGTACCAATAAGATGGCAGAATATGAAGCTTGCGTCTTGGGTCTGAGAATGGCATTGGATATGAACATCAACAAGCTGTTGTTCATAGAAGACTCTGATCTCCTAAAGCATCAAGTATAGGGTGAGTGGGCCACTAAGAAAGACAAAATCCTGCCGTATGTAAATCTGGCGCAAAGATTGTGCAAAAAGTTCAAGAAGATCGAATTTAGAAGATTGTGCAAAAAGTTTAAGAAGATCGAATTTAGGCATACCTCAAGGGTTCAGAACGAGTTTGCTAACGCTTTAGGCACCATGGCATCCATGATCCAACATCCCGAAAGTAGTCACATTAACCCGTTGGAAATTAGTTTGAAAGAAGAGCACGCATACTATTCTCACATGGAGGCAGAGCCAGATGGCAAACTATGGTACAAAGACATCAAGTTGTATTTGGAGAAGCGGGAGTATCCCGAAGGCATCGCGAGTAATCAAAAGAAAACCATCCGAAAAATGGCCAATGGTTTCTTCCTGAACAACGAAATACTATACAAATGAACCCTAGATTTAGGTTTGCTCCAATGTGTAGACGCGACTTAAGCCACAAAGCTATTAGAATAAGTGCACGCCGGGACCTGCGGGCCGCATATGAATGGTTTTATGTTAGCCAAGAAAATCCTTCGGGCAAGATATTACTGGATAACGATGGAAAGTGATTGCTGCCAATTTGTACAAAAGTGCAATCAATGCCAGATCCATAGAGATCTGATCAAAGTCCCGCCTAGTGAACTCAATGCCATAAGCTCACCTTGGCCATTTGTCGCTTGCGATATGGACGTCATTGGACCAATCAAGCTTGTTGCTTCAAATGGGCATCGATTCATTCTAGTTGCCATTGACTACTTACCAAATAGGTGGAAGCAACATCCCACAAATCAGTGGAAAAGAAAGTAGTGGCCGACTTAGCAATATCCCACAAATTAGTGACAAAGAAAGTAGCGGCTGACTTTGTCCGAAATAATATCACATGCTGTTTTGGCATATCTGAGTCCATCATAACGGACAACGGGCCAAATTTGAACAGTCACTTGATGAAGGGCACTTGTGAGCATTTCAAGATCACTCATAGGAACTCCACGGCCTACCGGCCACAAATAAATGGAGCTGTAAAAGCAACCAATAAGAACATCAAAAGGATATTGAGGAAGATGATGGACAACCACAGAGGTTGGCATGAGCAATTACCATATGCCCTGTTAGGATATCGCACAACACGCCGCACTTCAATAGGAGCAACTCCTTACTTGATTGTTTATAATACTGAAGCCGTAATACCGCCGAGGTTGAGATACCTTCACTCAGGATCATTCAAGAGGCAAAGTTTGATAATTCAGAACGGGTAAAGCTCGATATGAACAATTAGCTTTAATTGATAGAAAAAGGATGATTACTGTATGTCATGATTAACTGTACCAACAAAGGATGGCGCTAGACTTCAATAAAAACGTCAGAGCGCTGCTTTTTGAAATTGGACAATTGATGATCAAAAGAAAATTCCCACACCAGGACGAGTACAAGGGGAAGTTCGCCCCTAATTGGCAAGGCCCCTACGTGGTTCGCAGAGTGCTCTCTGGAGGAGCAATAGTGCTAGCAGAGATGGACGGGCAAAAGTGGCCCACGCCAATCAATGCAGATGCAGTCAAGCGGTACTATGCCTGAAGACATACCTCCTCAATTGCAGAAGTTTGTTTTTCATTTGTTTGTAAGGGTTTGCTGTCATTTACGTGTATTAGTTATTCCTTTGCTTGTAATTATTTATAATAGTTAGAATAAAAACAAATGACCATTTTTGTAATACAAACTACGCAATGACTTGACTTTCCCAAAGTGGGATACGTAGGCAGTTCATTGGGATCCAGTCACATTATTAGTAAAAATCAAAAATCAATTACTTTATTCCAAACTACGTTCGACCTGATTCCTGCTGTGACAGGATACGTAGGCGCTCTTTGAAGTAGGTCGTATTAAAAGAAAAATCCAAGAAACCCCTAGGATGCCCCAGAAATTAGAACTTCAAGAAGGATATAGATCAGGCACGAAGAGATCGCCACATAACGCCACATAAGGGCAGAGTTATTAAGAAGGTGCCAAAAAATTCGCGCGCCAGTCCATCACAAGAATCAGTCGACCCAGAGTCTCAAACTGGGCCCTCAACCAGTCAACAAGGTTTGATCAATTCGACGCTTTAAACTGGGGTAGAAATTTTGATATCCCCTTAATATTTCGATGCTATTACTCGGCACTAGAGTTCACCAAGCAAATATAGCCAAACTGGGGCAGAATTTTTGAGAAAATCTCAAAACATTCCGCAGAAAAAAAGGTGCCATCATCCGTTCAGACAACAAAGAAGGAAATACTTCTCATACAAAGCGCATGTCATGACAATTAACTGAAACTATTTCATAGAAATTAGAGGATGCAATTACTTCCATAAAATAGTTTTTAGCTAACAAATTATGAAAAACATTTTCCCTTACATGATTAAAATAAACTCATCTTTCAAATACCAAGCCCAAGAGGGATTGATCCCAAAGTCGGCGAAGCTAGCGATACAAGCAAGGATGGCGAGACGGATCAAATTTAATAGGAAAACTAATCCTTTGCTGATGCAGGTCCCCATGTCATCAGGGGGACGACCCCTATTTCTAACTTCATTTTATGTCCAGTTGAAAAGTATTTGCCATACAACATAGCAGGCATCGCCAAAGGTAAGGTCCGAAGTCCGGTTGGCCACAAAGGTGTTAAAGGATCGAAATGCCACAAGGACAAAAATCTAGCCACGAGGGTTATAAAAGTTTCAAAATACCACAGGGGTAAAAATATAGCCACAAGGGCTATAAAAGGATCAAAACGCTATAAGCGAAAATATCTAGCCACGAGGGCTATCAAATGAGCGAAAATGCCGTGAGGGCAAACATCCGACCAATAGGGTCATGGTGAAAAGCAAAAGCAATGAAGCAGCGCATCAGAGCGAGAGGGTCACAGCGAATGTTTTAAGGGTCAAGTGATATAAATCCGTCCAGTCGGCTCAAGCAATGTAAATCCTGTCAATTGGTTATAGTCTTCGCTTCAAAGGTCAAGCGATGTAAATCCGGCCAATTAGGTGCAGTTTTCGCTCCAGTGGGTCAGGCGATGTAAATCCGGTCAATTAGTTGCAGTCTTTGCTACAAAGGTCAAGCGATGTAAATCCAGCAAGTTGGGTGCATTTTTTGCTCCAGTGAGTCAAGCGATGTAAATTCGGCCAATTGGGTGCAGTTTTCGCTCCAGTGAGGCAGGCGATGTAAATCCGGTCAATTGGTTGCAGTCTTCGCTATGAAGGCCAAGCGATGTAAATTCGGCCAGTTGGGTGCAGTTTTCGCTCTAGTTAGTCAGGCCATGTAAATCTAATTAGTTGGTTGCAGTCTTCGCTACAAAGGTTAAGTAATGTAAATCTTGCCAGTTGGGTGCAATTTTCGCTCCAGTAAGTCAAGCGACATAAATCCGGCCAGTCGGCTGTAGTTTTCGCTACAAGAGTCAGGCGATGTAAATTCGATCAATTGGTTGCAGTCTTCGCTGCAATGGTTAAGCGATGTAAATTCGGCCAGTTGGATGCAATTTTCGCTCCAATAAGTCAGGCGATGTAAATCCGGTCAATTGGTGGAAGTCTTCGCTACAAAGGTAAAGCGATGTAAATCCAAATAGTTGGGTGCATTTTTTGCTCCAGTGAGTCAGGCAATTTAAATCCGGCCAGTCAGATACAGTTTTCACTCCAGTGAGTCAAGCGATGTAAATTCAGCCGGTCGGTTGTAGTTTTTGCTACAAGAGTCAGGCAACGTAAATCTCATCGATTGGTTGCAGTCTTTTCTACATAGGTCAAGCGATGTAAATCCGGCCAATTGGTTATAATTTTCGCCCCATTATATCAAAGAGATGTAAATTCGGTCAGTCGACCGCAGTATTCGCTCTAAAGATTAGAACGATGTAAATCTAGCCAGTCGATCGCAGTATTCGCTCCAAAGATTAGAACGATGTAAATCCAGCTAGACAACTGCAGTATTCATTTCAATATCAATTGTAATGTTTTGCCAATAGACTGAAGCAGATTGACAGCTAATAAATGAGAAGCAGGCTGATCCGATCAGATCCAGAAACATGCGGAGCAAACGTGAAACTTTTTCTTACACATCCGGTGAAGATAAGGTGAACATGAGAGTCAAGCTCACCGGCCAGGACTTGGAAGATCATTCCGCCCCATGCTAAGCCACACAAAGTGTTTATTTTCTTATTTGCTTTATTTGCTTTTATTTGATCCTCCCGAGACTAGTTGAGCACACACCGGCACACACAAAGGAATTCCCGCATAAGGGATATCCCTTTCCTCCTATGGCGTCGAAATACAAGTGACTTGATTCCCAAGACTAGGGATATGTAGGCGGGCTCAATGCCAGAGAGTCTGTCACACTCCGACCAATCACTCCGTACTTCTCGATTTTGATAACCGAGAAATTCAAAATTTGCTTAAATTTGAACTCAAAACGTCTAGATTGAGTCAAACTACAAGTGGCCTGAATTCTCATACAACCTGAGATATGTAGAAAATCCAGGAACCAGGGTCCGACCACATATTTGAAAATCACATAAAAATAAGAGGCAATATGGAGATGGGTCAGTCAAAAATCAGGGTTAATCAAATTTTGTTGTTCAAGAATGGCCTTGCCATCCCGAAACATCGAAGGGGCAGTTGTTGACCCCTAATTTTTGACCTCCCATAATTTACTTTAATTACCCACAGTCCTTGGATATCAAGCGGAGTGAAATGTGTATTTTCTACAAGTCAAAATGATTTTATAAAATTATTTAGATAATATTTTGCCATTTCATTTGGCAAAACAATTTCTATAATATTATGAATCATTTGGAAATTAATTTACATATTTTTGAGACATTTGCTAATTTAATCAAGGGAATAATTTAAGACAATTATTTATTTAATTGTTAAAATTATCAGAAATCAATTAGCAAGCATTTTTACTCGGTTTAATTTAAGAAATCTGATTAATTAAATGAATCAATCATTTTTACCCCTCAAATCTTAACTTTGCATATTTAATGTTGCATTGGTACATATTAGAATTAGTCATAATTAATCAAGTGTTTAAATTCCATAAATGGCTTACTACATGGCCAATAGTGGCTACATTCGAAATAATCAATTGTTAGTTAATTATGGCCTTAATTGAAATAGCCAAATTCATTGGTTTAAATCAATTAAGGTCATAGTTGCAAAATTAGCCTTTAAATTGTTTGATTAGTTTAATTTTGGCCTTAATTAAAACATCCAAATTCATTGGTATAAATCAATTTAGAATTAATTGGTTAATTGGGAAAAATATGGCCATAATTGAAATAGCCAGATCCATAGGTTAAGACCAATTAAGGTCATATTTGCAATTGCAGTCCATTTGCGTTTTAGCCATGATTATTAGCGCAATTTGTTAATTAATCATGTTTGACCTTAATTAGGGTGTTCAAATTAATTGAATGGCTTAATTTGAGGCTATTTATTTAACTAGTACCACACTTACTCGCACATATATACACACACACACACACACATATATATATATATATATATATATATATATATATATATATATATATATATATATACACACACGTATACATGTGTATACATGTATATCATGTGTATACATGTATATCATGTGTACATGAAAGCCTCCCCTCCCTCTCTTATTTTCCTCAGCCAGGCCCAGTCCATCAAGGACTGACCTGGCCCAGCTGGCTTTTAAAGAGGTAGTACCCCTCTTTACCCTCATTTTACTCTTTAGAAAAACAAAGGACCCCTTAAGTCGTCTCTTTTTAGGGTTATGCGAAACCCTAGCCGCCGCCCACTTTTTTCTCTCTTTCCTACTTCATTGTACGCCAGATTTGGCAAAGATAAGGGCCTGCATGGCTTTTACAAGTGGTAAATTAGCCGAGAATAGTAAGAGCATTAATTGCTCTGCCAATTCTCAACCATTTCCATTAATACCCACCGAAACACGGTACAAAACTCTCATTTTTCTTCACTTTTCTGTGATTTACAATGGGAAGAACTGATTTTCTTTAATTTCATTTGTTTGTATTCATTTTTTAATGGGTGATTGCCATTGGTTTGGATAAAGTCATGCCGATTGACCTTGTAGGGTCAAATCCGACCATTGATTCCTCTTTTACCTTCATTTTGGTTCGTTGATTATTGATTGACTTTTGATTTCATGTAAAAACCTTGATGTCCCACAAAGGACCCCACTATGGTTTTGAGAATTTGGGGGTTCTATATAAAGAACCCCATTCTCCACTATTTAAGAGACTTGGGAGAAGATGGAAAAATCACTATGCTAAAAAAGATTAAATTAACTATGGTTTCTGATTTTTTAGAGATCTTTACCTGTTTGATCTTTGTTTAAGTTTTAAAATTATTATTTCTTGTTGGTGTGGCTAAGCAATTCTAGTGGAACATGGAGCATCTTCCCAGTCCATTCTCGACAATAGGCTGCGCTTAAAGAAGATAATTCTTTCTCCTTTCAGTCTATATTTTAGTTCATTTCTAGTATTTTTGTTATTTGCTTTGCTGTGTAATCATGCATTATTTGTGTTTAGTTAGTTAGTTTTGAAGCTTTTGATTAATTATGTATACTTGTTTAGTTGTTTGCTTAAGTTTGCTAATATCAATTTAAGTTATAGCTTAGAATTGGTTAATCACTATATCAGTCCAAGTTATTATATAATAAATCACTAATAACTGGATTTGGCTCAACTAATCTGCTTTGTCACATAAAATTTGCTTAGAAAGTCTGTTAGCTTATTTATTGAAGTTCATGTTTAGCCATCGGTGTATAAAGGTCTTCAACACCTTTAATGTCTATTTGTATGCTATGCTTGCTTGGTTATGTGTTAATGACATGTGTTTAGGTTTGATAGTTGGGTTGTGTGGTGGTCTGTTTAGATGTAAATCAGTCTTTGTCACCCTGTTTTATCTTGTGAAATCTTGTGTACACATCATTGATGCTTAGTTTTTGGCTCTGTTGCACTCTAAAAGAAGTCAAAGGCTTAAATTTCCCTCCTCTCTCTTTAGACTTGAACACCATGAAAGATTTGTCTCCTTTTCCTTTTATTAGTAAGTTTATAATTAGGTAGCGACCTATCAGGTTCTGAATTTTGGCTATTTGAAACTAAGTTGTTTTCATTCCTAAAATATCATGTAGTATCACAGTTGGGATTTAGGCACACCTTACATTCAAGTTTAGATCATTTCTTTCCATGATGCACTTTTCTATTCGCACTGAAACCACCTTCTTTTACTCTGCTTTATGTTGATGTTTGGGTTCAATATACTTGAGATATACAAAGTATACACCACTTGTGTACGCTCTGGTGTATATAAAGGGGTATACCTTGTATATCATTCTAGTTGAATTTATGTACTTACCTTATGTGCTTATATAGTAAGACTTTGGGCCTGTTGGGTTTGGTCCTTCATCTGCTTACATGTTGGGCCTGTTCCCTTAGCTTATGGTCAGAATCTGTTTATTCATTGACTTTACATTTTGGGCCTACTATTTTAACTTACAATTCGTTTCTGGGCTTTTGTTTTCATTTGTGTTCTGGGTTGAAGTATAAGTACGTACACTTAGTAAATATACATATATATATGATTTATATGTGGTATCATATCTACTTAAACTTTTGTTAATTTAGTCATTAAGTATAGATACCCTCCGTATTTTCCTTTTTTTCCTTCTTTGTTTGCATGGGACTTCACCTCGAGCCACTTGGGCCATCCCTTCTATCAAATACGTCGGGTCTGAGGTCCAACACCTTTCATTGACCGAGTCCGATGAACAAATAAGGGAAGCAAATATGATGAAGGCACACCTATGGGTGAAAATAGGCAAGCGGTGGGCTTAAGTAGGCCCACATATATATATATATATATATATATATATATATATATATATATATATATATATATATATATATATATGTGTGTGTGTGACTTTATATTATTTGTATATATGATGTATATTTAAACAACACGTGTACATATTGAAACCTCTTACGCATGGTAGAACTTAGGGAGACGCTTAGTATTATTAGGAAGTCGCCTAATTGCTTTTCAAACCTCGCCTAATCCAACATTTGCATGAAACAAATAACTATTTTCTTAAGCTTAAAACTGGTTCATTATTCGGTTAAGTCTAAACAAGTTCTAGTTTGGAACTAAGTTATAGTTTTGGGCCTTCTGCCCTTGATGAAAAATCTATCAATAAAAACGGGTTAGCATAAAAGATTTTTTTTTTGGTCCTTAAGCCCATTTCAAACTCTTTTGAATCAACTGATATGAATGTCTCCTTTTTGGGCCTCAATATTAAACTGGGCTAAATCAAATAGGTTTAAAGATTGTCGGACTAGAAAGAAACCCATTTCTGAACTTGGGCTGATTTTGAGAAAAACTTGGAAAGTTAAAAACATCCTAATTTTCATCAAGTAAACATGAAACTCTTTTACAACTTGATGGGACTTAAGCTTATTTTTTCAGAAAAAGAACAAAGCTATTTTGGGCCAAAAGCCCAAACTATAAAGACCAAAAACAATAGGAATTATACTGAGACCAATCTTTGAGATAAGATGGCTTTGGAAAGTGGAACAATGGTTGATTACGAGCTTCAAATGTATAAAATGGATAAGTTGTCATATATATATATATATATATATATAGATATACTCCATATTTTCTTATATATGTATTATAAAACCTATAAGTACTAAACTCATTTTATTAGGACTAAAATAGTGGTGACTCTACTTGGGAGAAACCTCGAGTGTGTCATAGTCCTACAATAAAGTGAGTTGAAAACTTGTAAGGATTTTTGAAACCAAAACCCCTCTTTTGAGGGGACTTTTTGCCAAAATTTTTAAATTTATGATTAGCATGACAAGTTTAGCAATGTATAAATATTTTAGCAAATAATCACAATATATCACAGATTGAAGCTCGTAGGTCAACCTTATTCTATGGATCCTTAATACGAGGGTGCTTAAAACCTTCCCTAGGGGATCACCAGAACCCTTATCTCGAATTCTAGTACTAAAAAAGATTTTTCTCTTGCTTGAATAAACTCTTTTATCCGATTTTCCTAATTTTACTTAATAAATTAGGTGGCGGATATAAAAATGCTAAAATTCATTTAGAGCACCAACAACCTCTTAGTAGCTTTTATGCACCCGCGTAAAAGTGAACCGTAACAAGTCCTTAGACAAAGTGAAGCTTATTCAGGAAAAGCTTCTGGCATCTCAGAGTCGGCAAAAGATGTATGTGGATCGGAAGGTCTGGGATTTAGAGTTTATGGAGGGCGAGCAGGCTCTTCTGAATATATCACCCATGTCATGACCCAATTTAGCTACGTCGTGCGGGCACTTACCTTTCCCACCTCGGTAAGCGAACCCTCAACCCAACAAAAATAAAGACATAAATAATTAATCAATCAAGTGGAAGAGAATAATCACATAAGTCTTACAATAATAAAATAGAAATAGTGCGGAAATAAGAAAATACACCCAGGGTCTGGTCTAATGCATACAAGAGCATCTAAGTGAAAACATACAAGTCAGGAATATAATAATACATCAAATATGTCTATGTCTCAGAGAAGAAAAGAAAGACATAATAGGAGGAGTCTTCAACGTAGCGAACGTCTCGTGCTCACCCTGTAAACTCGAAGCAATCCTGAAAGCGACTATCAGCCACGGGAGACGGAAGAAGACCCAACCTGGAACTCTGCACTCATAAAAGAATGCAGCAAGTGCAGGTCAGTACAAAACCACAGTACTGGTAGGTTTCATAGGCTGACTAAGTATAGCTAACATAATCCAGACAATAAAGCAAGATAGGCAGATAAATCAACAAGTATAAGTCAACATAACTGGAACCAAGTACACGTCATCGCCTAAGTACTGCATCTAAACCCAAATGTGCCAAGTCTCAACATGTCCAATCCGAAACCAACATCTCAAGTAAAGCACCAAATCATCTCAATATAAGCCATGATTCAATACGATGCAATAATGTATGAATGCAAATGCAATGCTATGCAATGCTGTGTACACATGTACTCCGGACGGAATACCTCCAGGTCTCGGTAGCACAACCCAAGGTGACTCGTGAAGTCTAAGATGATTAGGAATAAGGGATTATTAAGGATATTAGCAAGACTTACCACCAAGAATTTTCCCCAAGAATCTTCTAGAATAGTTCCCAAGAGCTCTGTTACACCTCGTAGTTTTTGTACGTTGAGATTCGCTAGGTGTTAGTTGGTCAATTGTTTAAACTAGATTTATTGTCGAAGATATATGAGATTATATGTGCTTATGTTTTGGTTATGAGGGTTTAAGCTCATGCAATAGGTCATGGAAGAATTGGAGAACAAGTGAATCAAGGAGATTAAGTTTCTGGAACTTTAGGGAAAAGTTGGGCAAGATTTCGTACGATGATTTTGGTCTAACTTATGGAAAGAATATCTTTTAGCATGTGAAGAGTTTGAAGTGAAACAAAAGCCCAAATTGAAGTTCGGAAAGTCTAGTTTCCAACACAATAAACCGCGCATCGATCCGACATCGGAATCAAACGTTATGAGCATTTTAAGACAGACTGCCAGAGCAGGGATTAACTCTGCACGAACGCGCTTGGAGGTGGCGCGAACGCGCAGAGAAGCAAGGGATAACTCAAGGCGAATGTGCCCCAAGGTGGCGTGAATGCGCTAAGTAAATTCTATGTCGGTGCAACCCGATTCTAGAACATTATAAAATGGGGCTTACACCCTCATTTTTCATCCAAACACCTCTCAAAACACCCCAAATTCTTTGGAACTTTCCCCCAACTTCCGGTTATAAAATTTTAGCGCAAATTAAGTGGAATCTCCAAATTTAGTCCCAAACAGCGTATAGTTACGATTATAATATCGTATTGCGAGGAATCTTGGCTTGGACTCTAGGTGGATATTAAAGATATTGCGGTTATAATAGGAGCGAGGTATGAATTTTTCCTTATTGATATTGATATAGGATTATTTACGGAGATAAAGCTATTAAATAATCGTATAACGAATTTATGGGTTGAGAAATTGGATAAACATCATGTGAGTTATTTTATGGAATATTTTGGTATGGATAATGATGTTGTTGTTTGTGTTAGAGTTGTTGTTGTTGTTGTGTTGGTTGTTGGTATTGTGACTTCGGGCTAGGGATATAAACAGGAGAGATGCAGCTCGAATTTTTACAGATTCTAAAGGAGTTTAATTTGAAGATTTAAGATAGGTATATGATGATAAGTCTAACAGTAGTATGATTTCTTTTGAATGTAGATTTATGAGCTCGGGAGAATAAACATTAAGTAGTAGGAGACCAAAAGGTATGTTAAGGTTAGCCCCTTTCTTTCAAAAGGCATGATTCCTATGTTATGATTCCATACATGTTTCCATAACATTCTTATTTCCAAAAGTTAGAAGTTCATGATTCTTAAAGTTTCTTAGATGTTAAAGATAAGATGTTTTCTATGATGACAATGATGATGATGATGATTCCATTCTAGAAATTCTAAAGTTTATGGTTGATGCTATTATTAGATTATTGAGTTTATTTCATGAATTCCTTGATTTTATACATTGTTGTTGATCTCACCTCATGTTACTTGTTCCTTCGAGGTGAGGTATAGCGATGATCGTTCCATAATATAAATAGGAGGTTACCGACCGTACGTTACTCCGATAAAGTGGTAACTTTTATTTGGGCTCTCATGCATTATATTATATATATATATATATATATATATATATATATATATATATATATATATATATATATATATATATATATATATATATATGGGAAAAAAGGGCGAGGCGTTTATACGCATAACCACCGATCGGTTGGTATACTATGATATCGTCCGGACGCGGGATGCCGGACGCGGGATATATGGGTATGGATCTGGTCGTTCATTTTGCGGCAACATATATATATATATTGATGATATGATATATGGATCGGGCTGCACGTTTTGCAGCAATACGATATACATATGGATCGGGCTGCACGTTCCGCAACACTATTATGTTATATATGCATGAAAAACGTTTTCGTTAAAAGGTTAAGCATGCATGGTATCCGCCTTAAGAGGCGAACAAATGTACAAGTTATTTCCTTATTCCATGTTATGCTCCATATCTCTTGTTATGTTGTTATCTATGCCTTACATACTCGGTACACTGTTCGTACTGATGTCCCTTCTTGTGGATACTGCGTTCATGCCTGCAGGCAGACAGGTAGAAGGATCTGATCCCTAGGAGCTTCATCAGCGGAGTCTCAGAAACTCTCCAGTTGTTCCGGAGCTGCAGTCTTTTGGTACTACTCTTTTGTATATACATACTTGGGCATGGCGGAGTCCTGCCCCGTCTTTATAGATTCTTGTATTCTATATAGAGGTTGGTAGATAGAGATGTGTAGCTATAAGTCCCATATCGTTATCTGTTCATATTGTTTTATTATATTTTGACAGCCTTGTTGGCCTATGTTTATGGACATACTTATTGATGATTATATAGAAATGTGTCGTTGTCTGGTGATACATGTTTTAAAGATTATGATACCCATGTGGTCCACCTAGAAAAGATTATGAGATGTATGTTCTTAGGTGCTTGGTAGGTTAGCTCCGGTTGCCCGTCATGGCCCTCTGGTTGGGTCGTGATAAAAGTGGTATCAGAGCAGTTCGTCCTAGGGTGTGTCCACGAGCCGTGTTCGATAAAGTCCTGTTTATAGGTTTGAAGTGCGCCACACTTATAAACAGAGGGCATTCAGGAATAATGACCTTCTTTCTCATCTTAGATCGTGCGATAGAGCTATGTTATCAAGATCCCTTTTTTTTTCTTTCTAATCGTGTGTTATGATTTCAGCAATGCCTATGAAGAGGAAAGCTACAACGGCCCAGATGGGCAAGACGGTGGCTGGAAGAAGGACTAAACGGGAGCCACCGGCTGATATAGAAGAGGGTGAGTCTCATAATGATGTTCTATCTCAGACCTCCTATACTCCACCCATTTTAGAGGAGCATGAAAGGACTTCAGCTCCAGCTCTAGTACCCCCAGTTCCTCCACCAGGTGCCTCAAGCTAGTAGATGACCGAGGCTATTCAATTGCTGACCCAGTTAGTTACCGCTCAAGCCCAGCGGTAGGGCGCGAGCGAGGGTGATAGAGCGGTCAACGCAAGAGCCCGTGATTTTATTAGTCTGAACCCTCCAGAATTTTCGGGTCAAAACCGGATGAAGACCCGCAGGGTCTTATAGATGAGATACTGAGGACGTTGAGAATAATACATGTTTTTGGTACTGAGTCTGTGGAATTAGCTTCCTATAGATTACAGGATGTGGCCGTCCATTGGTATAACACTTGGATATCTTTGAGAGGGGAAAATGCACCTCCCCCAGTATGGCAAGAGTTCGTGGATGCTTTTCTCCGACATTATTTACCACCGGAGTTTTGACGGGCCCAAGCTGACATGTTCTTGAATCTCCGACAGGGGAATATGAGTACTCGAGAGTACAATCTTCGCTTTAATTCCTTGGCTAGGTATGCTCCCGCCATGGTAGCTGATATGGGGGACCGCGTACATCGGTTCCTGAGTGGTTTAGGGTCATATTTGATTAAAGAGTGTTTGACAGCCTCGCTCCAGGACGGGATGGATATTGCTCGAATTCAGGCCCATGCTCAGAATTTGGAGGAACAGCAGCCGCCGCAAAGGGGCGAGCATGATTCTGATAGAAGGTATAGTAAGAGGGACAGATCTTCCGGTGCCGCTAGTGAGTTCAGAGGGAGACAAAAGCAACAGTATTCTAGTCATTTAGGCCAATCAACAGCCGATGCATCTCCTCGATTCGAGGGTAAGAGATTTGATCATCCTATTTATTCTTGATCGGGTCAGGGCTCTAGGATTTTGGGCTCCCAATATAGAGGTGATTCCAGACAGATAAGACCGCCGTTACCACAACTGCGGTGCAATCAATGTGATAATCCACATTCGGGACAGTGCCGCCGAGGCTTAGACGCTTGTTATGCCAGCGGTCAGATTGGTCATATGATTTATGATTGTCCATTGAGGAGCGGTAGAGATAGGATTCAGCCCACGGGATCAGTAGCCGGTTCCTCATCATCCGTACGCCCTATGGGGCAAGGTTCGCAGGTACCAGCAGGTCGTGGTAGAGGTAGAGGAGGAGCATCCAGTTCTAGCGGCCCTCAGAATCGTATATATGCACTGGCGAAACGACAGGATCTTGAGTCCTCCCCTGATGTTGTCACAGGTATATTGTCAGTATCTTCTCATGATGTGTATGCATTGATTGACCCGGGTTCTACTTTGTGATATATTACTCGTGTTGCTAATCGTATTGTTACACCTCGGACATTTTGTGTTGTCGTACTGTGAATAGACTAGCGCAAGCTCAAGGCGAACATGAATCCCTTATGACATTAAGTAGAGTATTAAGTAGCTTTGAAGTATATACGATAAGATTTTGAAGTCATATGACTCGAAGAAACTAAGTTCGTCGAGGAGAAGTGAAGTATAAGTTGTGTTTGGGAAAGGTCTCGCAAGTTATCGAGTTAAGGATTATTTAGTAATGTCTTGAGGGGAAGTTATAAGGCTCCTTAGATGGTTAATGAAGTATTAAACTAGTGTTAAGAAGGTTCCATAAGGATTAGAGATCAAACGAATCAACGAGAACAATTTCGGAAGAGGGTGAGTTATACGACCAATTATACGGTCCGTATAATGGTCCGTATAACAGTCACAGTGAAGGGTCATCACTAGAAGTATTATACGGTCACTTATATGGACCTATAAAATTATACGGACCGTATAAGTGTCTGTATAATCCATAGCGGGCAGCTTTTAAATTTTATAAAAAGAGGACCCCAAGTTCTTATTTCTCATTTCACTCATTCTCCACACTTCAAGAGAGCTCTAGAATATTCCATACACCATACTAACACAAATCCAAGGAGGAAATCAAGATCAAACACTAACAATCAAGTGAATCAAGTGTATGGGTGCTCACTAGGGTTTGTAGAAGTCAAGAATTCTTTTTGTGTTGATGTTGGGGTTTTCTCAAGTGGATTATCTTCATCCAAAGACCATTCCTACATAATCAAAGGTTACTTTTGCACTTATTTCATGTTATTAAAGGTATTGAGTGGTTGAAAGACTTGGATTAGAGAAGAATGTAGAATATGAGCTCAAATATGGAAATAAGGACATTTTGAGTAGTAAGCTAATTTGAGTCATGATTCTTAGTATGAGATGAGTATAATATTGTTATGAATGATGTTAATGACGTTGAGAAAGTATTATGTGAAGAATGAATATGGTGTTGTATTGTAGTCATGGTTATGGATGATTTTGAAAGTGAATTTGAGAAGTGAACAATATTTAACTTGAGAAATCTATTGATTATGATATTATGAGTGTCGCTATTGATTTTTGGGAGTTGTTATATTATATGGAGAAAGTTGTCGAAACAAAAGAAATGCTGCCCAATTTTTGTTAGCCTTTTAGTCGCTTTAGCTTAGCTTAGGCATGCTTCCGATGGCCTAATCATGGTACGAATTCTCTGGAATGTAGAATTGTGAGCTCAAATGGAGAAAATTTAGCCATTAAGAGTACGCAAAGGCATGTAAGGCTAGCCCCCTTTCTTTCATAAAGGCATGACTCTCATATTCTATCTCCCATGTATCCCATGACCTTCTTACATTCTTAAAATTGAAAGTTCATGATTCGTAAGAGCTTCTCATGAGATAGAGATGAGATATGTTCTATGATAATGATGATGAGGATGATGCTATTTCTAGAAATTCCGAAGCTTATGAGGTGATGTTATTATGAGTTTGATAATCCTATTTTCATGATTTCATTGATGTTATTTCTTGTGTTGTCTCACCTTATGAGATTAGTTCCTTCAAGGTGAGACATAGCGATGATGACGATTCCATAATGTAATCGGAGGTTACCGACCTTACGTCACTCCGATAGAGTTGTAGCTTTCACTTGGACTCTCATGCATGCTCTATGTTATGTATATGTATGATTACACCGTGCCTATATAGCCGGGCAGACACCACTACACCGGGTGTAGTGGGCGGCTATGATGATTACACCGTGCCTATATGGCCGGGAACACACCACTAGTGGGCGGCTTGAGATGGTTACCCAGGACACGGAAGGCCAAGACGCGGGCTAATGATGATCACACCGTACCTATATGGTCGGGCAGCTTATATATATGTTACATGATATGATGTTATTTAATATAAAAGCTAGCATACATGATTTCGCATTACGAGGCAATCAGTACCGATTATTCCTTTGCTTTATGTTCTCTCATCTCTTTATTATGTTGGATATGCATGCCTTACATACTCAGTACATTGTTCGTACAGACATCCTTCGCTTTTATGGATGCTGTGTTCATGCCCGCAGGTAGTGTAACACCCCGTAAAGTTGAACTAGGTATGAATGTGTAAAAATCTAGTGTTAAGATGATATTTTATCTATATGAATCCATTCTTGATGAATTCGAGTGGAAGATGGTCGTTTTGAAGTAAAAAAAAAATTGAAGTTCATAAGGGCTTCTAAATTCGTCTAAATCTGAGACAGTCTGCACTTATGACCGGTTTTAGGGTATTTGTGTTGGGAATTTGAGAAAACTTATAAAATGAAATTTGTAGCCCTCTGAAATACCTTTCCAACCATATAAAGTAGGGTCTCAAACAGAGTTATGTACAGGGAGTTATGATCATTTTACTAAGCGAATATTGATTGTCGGATAAATGTACTGGGCGCGCGTCGCGGACCCAGCATGGAAAAATTCAGTTGCAGAACAAAAAAAAAAAACATAATCAGGTGCTGAACCCATGACGCGGACTCAGCACGGAGCGGGGAATATTTTCTGGTTCCGAATTTTCTTTAAGGCCTACTTCGTTGTGTTTTTTCCCACTTTGTTTCAGATCAATATTTCTGAGGAAAAGAACCCTATAAAAGTCTCTTTGACCCTAAGGTAAGTTCTCACTCAATCTTGATCATTCCCACACCATATCCATCCCCTCTTGATAGCAAATCATCTCTCTAAAACCCTAAGTTCTTGAATTCTCAAGAAGAAGAAGATATGGGCGTGTGGAATTTCATCTAATAGGTAAAGTTTCTGAATTTTCCTAGTATTAATAAAGTAATGGGTTAGAGTAGAAGTTCTACAAGGTTGGAATCCATTAGTGATTCATGAAAAGGTTCAAGAACACATTTATAAGGCTTACGAAAAAAACCCTAGTTTCGAAATTCCAAGAAAACTTCAAGAAACGATTCAAGTTCTAATCTTTCTCATCTAAAACCATCATAGTATGATTGTAGAACCTTGGGAATTATGCTTGAGTTGGATTTGAGGTATGTCTAGATTTCCAAGAATCCTTCTTTGAAGTATGTTGTCTTGCTTGAAATGTGTGGATGATTGTTTGTGACTTGAAATCTTCCTTTAAAATATGAACATGATTATAACTCTTATGTGGTGGAAGTTCTTTTGGAATTAAAGATGATTTCTTTCAAACAAGGTCATGCGTGTGTAGGGTCAAGCTCGCATCGAACCTTATACGAACTATACTACTTTGTGAAACTCATTTTTTTTCTTCCCATTATTGGATGATTGAACTCATTTTTCTAAAGCTTGGACCTTAAACTTGTTTTGCTGTTGAATGGATTTCTTGAACTTGAAAATTAAATAAGAGATTTGAATAGGATTCTAAATCGGCCATGACTTGAAATGGCTCTATTTTGAGATGATGACTTGAGAAGTGAGATTAGGCTCTAAGCCATGATTGATGATTCGGTAATATGCCATGATTTGTATTTTGTTGGTGTTTGGGCTTGTATGGGCAAGCTTTGCTAGTCCAGAGGATGATTAGCCGTTATGGATCCTAACGTATCGATACGAGTATTGGTATGTCAGTCCAGCGGACGATTGATCTCCGTTGCTTCCTAGCGTGGAGTATCTATTGCTGTGCTAGTCCAGAGGACAATTAGCCTCCGTATCTTCCTAGACCGGAGTATCTATGGCTGTGCTAGTCTAGAGGACGATTAGCCTCCGTTGTTTCGTAGCCCGGAGTATCTGTTGCTGTGCTAGTCCAAAGGACAATTAGCATCCATTGGGTTTCCTAACCCGGAGTATCGATTGATTGATCTACCTGTAAGTGGCTTATTTTGTACTTTGATTAGCTTGAGAGTGGCTTATTTCATATCTTGTTGCCCGTGAGTGGCTTGTGGTGATTTGAATTCATCAGTGAAATACTTGGCCTGGTAAATGGTAAGGAGTTAAGTTAATGTGTCTATCATTGTTGTATTCTTTGATGACTCTTTAATGTTGCTGACCCAATTTATTCCTGGGTTTGAAGTGTTATCTTCATTGATATCATTTTATTGATTTTATTCATTATATCTTGTTTTGTTAATTATTGCCCCTTAGACACTCACTGAGTACCCAGTACTCAAGCATACCATTATTGTTTTTTATGGTATGTTAGGTATCATTGAGGAGCAGGTTCGTGATACGCCTATGACTTAAGAGAATTCGCTGCTTTCGAGACTATTCAGTGAGCCCACATGATTGTTCGTGGGGCACCATTCTATCTTTCCTTTTCGTATTTTAGTTTCGAGCTGCGTCCCGATGATTTAGACATAGCTCATTATCTTAGAAGCTCCATAGTATATGTTCTTGTGGGTAGTTGTTGAGTAATTAATTATGTTATACCTCGCATTTTGTACATTTGGATATTCCGAGTTAATGGCAGAAAGTGAAGGACAAGGTTATGTTTCTTTTTCGGTTTTGTTAAGAATGCATAAGTTGCATATTCGTTTTTATTGGTATGGAGCATTAAGGGTAAATTTGGAATAAGGAAAATGAGGGGCTAAAAGTTGGAAAAAAAATTTCATGAAGTGACCAAATGGCCATGTATGGCCGTGGAGATGTAGGGCCCTCTTCCCCCTTTGGTTGGCCAAATTTAATTAGCTTAAATTATGAGGGGTACATGTGTTCATTTTACATTTGTAAGGGCCAAACATATATATATTATTATGGATGACCAAGTCAAATAATTACTCATCTTTTACAACTTAAGGAAAAGTCTAGAAAATTGGAGAAAATTGGAGAAAAATATATAGGCATGACCGGCCATGTGCCATGCTTGTATATATATATATATATATATAAGTGAGGTCAACATAAGGCATTACTCATCATTTTAAACCTTGGAAAATATAAGAAAGAG